>NW_019384998.1:143082-147242 GCF_000671375.1 Centruroides sculpturatus | reverse complement strand
GAGAATTGGCATTTAGAGGGCATAGAGAATCTATTAAATCTAATATAACAGAGTTAATTATATTGAACTTGCTTATTTATTAAGTGCGTTAGATAATCTATTAATTAAAAATACATTTAGAGAAGTCTACAGTTTTTACTGGCTTATCGAACAAACGAATACGAATGGACCCTAGACCATCACTGACTGATTGCCCCTGGAAGTCGGCTTGTTACAAAAACACAGCTTCCCTATCATCAAATGTCACGGCACGCCCATGTATCGGACATTAGTAGTGTATATGAACACGAATGAATCGTACAAGCAAAAGTAAAAAGAAAAAAAAGGTCTACAAGTTTCTCATAATTTCCTTGGCTGAAAAAATTTCTAGTTCACCGAGACGGCGAGCCATTTTCCGGACTGTCTGGACGATAGCACTATCGTAGGCGCGATGCAAGTATAGGTTAGGATGTTTCAAATTTTTACAAGATATTATCTATTGTGAAATTTTGCCGCCCCTAAAAAGTAATTTTGCCGCCCCCTAAAAAGTGCCGCCCGGGGCGGGCCGCCACTGTGCAGGACCTCCCAATTCCGCTCTGCCAACCACAGTTTGGTGTGATTTGACGTGTGGAGTATAGTCCAGACGTCAAACCGATGATCGGCCACGTCGAAAACCTGCTTATTACCAGTTGGCTTATCGCGAGCGTCGTTCGGAATCGTTTCACGTTCGCAAACGAAAATGTCGGTAATTGTTAACGTGTGTAGGAAATCGCGGTCCCCTGTGGCGCAATTGGTTAGCGCACGGTACTTATAAGCAGTACTTGTGAGTTATGCCGGGGTTGTGAGTTCGAGCCTCACCTGGGGAACGTGACAAATTTTTTTTAATTGCCTTTCGCTATTCGTCGGGCTGGTCGTCCGGCTTTCGCCTATACTTTTTGCACTGTTCGGCCTTTATCATAGTGAGCAATCGTCGATTCGGTGTCCGGCGCACTTGGCACGGGCACGTAATTCTTACCAATTCGAGCGACTTTAAGAAAGCGCGGAGGTTTTTGTAAGCGAGTGAAATGCGTCTCAGTAAATTGGCTCGAAACTGTAAAAGGGCCGTCTACAAAACGACAAACGGAGAGTCATTCAAAAATCCGCGAAACTTTCCGAAAACGTAAAAATATTACCTTGTGCCTGCCAGGGATCGAACCTGAGACCTTCCGCGTGTTAGGCGGATGTGATAACCGCTACACCACAAGCACTTACTTCTTTAACTGATGGTCAAATCTTATTAATGACGCACGTCCACCATTCCTACCGGAATCATTTCGTCCTGTCAGATTTACCTGTTGCGATGTTAAGGCACAATCCCACACACGCCAAACTCTCAAGAGCCGATGCGCTTGAGAGTTTGGCGTGTGTGTGGAGAAATTAAATTTAAACTAAATTTGTATAATGTAATTAAAAAACAAAATCTTTGTTTTTCTCTACTGTTTTGAAAATTGAGAATTTTTTACCCTAAACTGAGTAAAATGATGTCGCTATCCATAAGTGTTTGATTTTCTGTATTTTATTAAACTGGCAACTGCATTTACCATGTCCCTCAGATTGGAAAAAATAACCAGAATATTTTCTGAAGGAAACACTATTTATAGTAACTGTTCGATTCTATTAAATGTTTTCCCCATAAATTGAGACTTTACTACGTGGTTTATTAATTGTGGATTATATAATACCACGTGTGTTCGCGTTTAAAAGCAGGTCGTTATTCAAATTCTTTTACTAATAAAGGCCGGCAGTTAAACGAGAGAAAATAAAGTAAAAGAATTTATTAAGCTCTCATTCTTAGAAATTTTATTTTTGAGAGAAAAATCTCAACTCTAGCTCCCTCGTGTACAGATGACAAATGTAAATATTTTGATACAGACTATGTATATAACTAGCAAGATATAATATCACTAATAAACACTCATATAAAAGTTTTAATCGTCACAATAACACCTTAAAACACCGAGAAAACAATTTATTTATTAGCCAGCAGTGAAAAAATGTAAAGAGCAAACTTACAAGCTTGAAAAACGCTTGAATATGTTCTTAACAGAACATCTTGCGAACAATAACTTTGTAACTAGGAATCCACAACGCCTGATGACTGAACTACTACAAGATCTATTGTTGGTGGATGAAGAGAAGGGTACTGTCATGGATTTTGAGAATTTGTACACTTCCGTGAAATTGGAATCATGGCATAAGCTTTTGATTGACAAGTGTTCTCCAGACTGCATTATCAGAGACAGTGACGGATATTATTGTTTATTGGAAATAAAATATCCATCAAACCTTAGAATGCTTTTATAATTGAAGATGGAGAATAAAAGTAAAGCCTCTGTACAGCATTAATCCGTGTCTTTCTTCTGTGTGTTTTTTCATTCGAAAAAAAAAAAAAATTAAAAACTATTCCTGTGGTATTACTGTCAAACTTATTATATCCTACTACACTACTAATATTTCGTTTTTTATTCCAGAAGAAAATTCACAGATTTAGCTCAATCGTAACTCTGTTGTTCGTAACTACAAAGTTCACTATTTTACAATAAGATGCCTCTATCAATAGCGCAAAACTTATAGGCAGGGAGCCAATATACAGGAATTTCGTTAACGATGCAATAGGTAAATGCGACAGGGCTAAATGCTTCCTGGTCGGAACGATGGACGTAATCCAGAGGTGTGTTATTCATTAGATTTGACCGCATACCGGAGCAAGTGCTTGTGGTGTAGCGGTTATCACATCCGCCTAACACGCGGAAGGTCTCAGGTTCGATCCCTGGCAAGCACAAAGTAAATTTTTATACATTGTCGAAAAGAAGTTTCGCGGATTTTTGCGTGAAATTCCGCTCATCTTTCCGTAGACGGCCCTTTTATATTTTCGAGCAAATTCACTAAAATGCTCCTCGCTTTCCTGCAAAACACCTCCGTGCTATTCTAAGTCGCCAGACACCGAATCGACGTTCGCTCGCTATGATGATAGTCGAATAGCACAAAAAGTATAGGCGCCAGCCCAACTAATCGGCCGATAACAAAAGGCAATTTAAAAAAAAAATTGGTTACGTTCCCCACGTGAGACTCGAACTTACAATCCCAGCATAACTCACAAATTCTGCTTAAAAGTACCGTGTGCAAACCAATTGCGTCGCTGGGGATGATACTTTTTCAAACACGTTAATAATTAACAACATTTTCGTTTACGAAGGTAAACGATCCCGATCGATGTTTACTATATTTACTGTATGTAAACGAGAAGAGCCGTCGCGGTTGCAGTTGCCTGCGCGGCTGAAAATCACAAGGTGTAACAACGGCTTTAGAGGAGAGTACAAAGTGCTGAAACGATCTTATGCACATGAGTATGGTCTCATGTGAATGATTATGTACCGTATACTATCTGTAGTGTATGTGTAAGTAAAATTTTCATCTCATGGTACAATGGATTCAGAGTTCTTTTTTCATTTTTCAGTAGTGTATAACACCCCTATAGACCCCTGTGCAGTAGACCCCTATAACACGGGTTCCTATAATTACGATTCCTATAAGACGGCGAAAAATTGAGACGGTATCCGTACAAACCTGGTAAAAAAACTTTTATAATTCGGTAAAACGTCATCGGGCAGCCGAACTACTTTCCGTCGTCCAGCGCCACACTACGGAGAGATTACTATCATCTGTACATTATTATATATAAATTAGGTACTGTACATATAATTATATATTAACTTAATTTATTGTAAGTTTATTATAATTATATATATACTTTCTGCCGTCTAGCGCCATGCTACGGAGAGTTTAGGCAAGTAAGTTGTTTACTATCGTCTGTACAGTATGTAAATTAGGTACCGTAAGTCTAATACAGCACTAATTTTATACATTTCTTGTGAAAGAAACATTTCTTATTCAACGGCCATGAAAAATATTTCTATTAGTAATGTCTCCAAAGTTCAACGAATTTTTCGCAGAAAAATAACTTATCAGAAATCGCGGTACCGTTTGGTGCGCTGCTCCGCGACGAAAACAAGCTTGAGCAATGGTGAGGTCGAACGGTTCACACTCGGTAAGTAATCCTACAAATTTTTGTTTATAGCATAGTTTATACGGATTATTCCCAAAAAATTATGCGTATTTTGGAAATGTTGAGTCGAATTAGT
>NW_019384998.1:111051-139334 GCF_000671375.1 Centruroides sculpturatus | reverse complement strand
TGGATAATCTTGCAGGCATCAATATCTACACAGATGGGTCCAAAAGCTCCCTTCTTGTCGGCTCAAGTATCTCTATCTTCCTCCAAACTTACATATTTTGCCAAAAATATGTTAGAAGGTACAGATACAACCCATATACCTCCATCTATCAAGCTGAACAAGATGCTGACTACCAAGCTGTTCAGTGGGCCACTTCACTACCAAACAAAACTCTGTCTATCAACATTTATAGTGATTCTGTCTGTCCTGAAAGCTCTATTAAATCCCAATTGCAATAGAATAAAATCGCATATATCCAGCACCATATTAAAAATCTTGTAAATAAGATAATTTTTATATTTGTTCCTGGCCATACTGGCGTACTAGGAAATGAAAACGCCAACACTGAGGCTAAGTCAGCTGCAAAGGAAACTGACTCGGACTACACTCACATCCTTCTCTCATGTAGCAGCCTTAAAAATTATATTCATGACAACGCTATGCGAAAGTGGAATCAGTAAAAGTAGTTGAGCAGTAAAACTTGTAGAATAACACGACTTTATTTTCCTAGTGTTGAATGTAAATTCTCATCACTACTTAGCGATTTAACGTTTGCTACTGCTCAACTATTTACTGAGCATGGTAATTTTAGAAACTAATTTTATGTTTACTTTGTATCGTGTATTTTGGTTTATGTATTCTTAGTGTTAAACATCCATAGGAGTGGTGCACTTATTCTAATAAAAAACAAGAGAAAGAAACCACCACACGGACATGACAAAAAATGTGTAGAGCATGAATCTGCTAGCGTTATTACTCTATCACGTCAAACGAGACAACGAGCGTTCTTAATAGAAACCGCCAAATTGAAGCCGAATTCAAAACGCCACCACTCAACGAGATCAAAAAATAAGAATATTACGTAAGACGAGATCTATTACCCTCCTACCCCTGAGTAAGAAATTGTAAGAAATCCTTAACCCCCACCCACCCCAAAATGCCTTACGTAATTTATGGATGGCCCCTTTAGAGGAGAGTACAAAGTGCTGAAACAATCTTATGAACATGAGTATGGTCTCATGCGAATGATTATGTACAGTATACTATCTGTAGTGTGTGTGTAAGTAAAATTTTCATCTCATGGAACAATGGATTCAGAGTTCTTTTTTCATTTTTCAGTAGTGTATATAGGTATTATAATATTAATGCTTTAATAATCATTCTTATGAATGAAGACGAAGCCGAGTTACATTTTTCTGACAATTGCGTCTGGTGCATGAAACTCCGAGCTTTCGTATGAAAAATACTCGTAATGACAAAAAGTTCATTGCCATTTTTTTTACGACTAAACGATTTCTCTACGGGTAATAATAAATTCGATTTTCTTTTTAACTTCTTACAAAGTGTTCACACCACTTTTATTATCCACATTTTACGAGTAAACATATACAGTGTTACAGAATGCAAAATGCATGTACAACTTCGTTTTAAACGTGTAAGGCCTGGAATCCTCCGCGTGTGTTCGGCGAAATTTTCAGAGAGTAGGAGGCCATTTTCTTCGTTCGGGTAACCACAAGTGAAACGCAAACTTATTTTTACTCTGTGAACCTGCGGACGAGGCATCACTGCGTTTGCAGTTTGTGTAACAGAAATAAGTCATTAAACAAATGTTCTCTTTGCTGTAAATTCGACAATTGCGAATTTAGTCGGATAAATAATTCCATGCTAGGGGCTTCGCCCACTTGTTTCCAAAATTTGCTATTTTTAATTTTAATTTCGTGACGATTGTTCGATTCTCGGCGCGCCGTTTTTGCTTTGAGTCTGACCTTTGAAGAAAGCAAAACGCACAAAACACACAGACACTTCGTGAAAGGTAAATTACGAATTGACTTATCGCGAGCATCGTTCGGAATCGTTTCGCGTTCGCAAACGAAAATGTTGGTAACTGTTAACGTGATTGGGAAAGTGTGTTCTCCAGTGGCGCAATTGGTTAGCGCACGGTACTTATAAGCAGTACTTGTGAGTTATGCCGGGGTTGTGAGTTCGAGCCTCACCTGGGGAATGTATTGATTTCTTTTTAAAAACAGAAATTTGAAGATATGTAGAATATATACTCTCCAAGAGTAAACTGTGAAGATAGGATACGAATGTAACATTCTCGTCGTTGGAAATTCGGGTTTAGGAAAGTCTATGTTGCTTAACACTTTTTTTTTTTAAAGCTTTGGTTAAAAATTCGATCAAAAAAATAACCCCCAAAATTCTTACATTTTTGGACTAAGAAAACCTTGAAATGTCTAAAAATGCAAAAACCTTCGAGGGGTTTTCCTGCTTGTATAGATATTAGTGTATGTGTGGGAGCAAGATTTTGTCCACGAAATTTGAAGCTATAACAACTCCTATGCTTTTTGTCGAAAATTTCTGAAATTCGGCAAAGAGGTTTGTGTATGAGAGGATTGATGCTATTAAATTTTGGTGGTTAAAGATCGAAGATCGAGGGGTGGGGACCCAGATGAAGAGTGTGTCATATCTTAAGTAGTATCCCATTTAATGACGATTTTACTTCTTTTTAGCATTGGCTTGTCAATTTATTTTTCTTTTGTAAAACTTATCCCTGCTCTCAAAATTAAGCTTTTTGCTATTTTATAATAATTAAAAATATAAAACGGATGGAGCTCCTAGTTTTAAATGCTGTCCGGGAAAGTTATGCAACTCGTTCATGAATTGTTTTCTGTTTCGGATAAGGAATATCAATACAAATATTTTTAATGATAGATATTTATTAATAAGCTCTGTATATTCTTTTAATATTGATAAATTAGAAAAAAAAATCTATTTTTGCGTAACTTCAGAAATTATTTTTTATTATTTTTGAAATTTCTAGTTCAACAAAAGCTGAAATAAATGAATGAGTTATGCCAAGTGTTGATTATTACGCTGCATTGCGGTTTTGAAAAACAAATAGAAAGATACAACACGGTTTCGAAATATGGATGTAATTAAGATGTTAAAATTAAAGAATTCGTGACAGCATGTCTTTTATTTAGACATTAGTTTCTCTGAATGCCTTTAGATGGCGCTACACACGGTGGCAAATAAAAATAATATGCAATACTGGTTGGAAAATAGCACAATTTTTGCTCACTAGGAGCGCTGCGGTTAGGATTTAGGCTAAAAGTGGGTCGAGTACATACAAAACGTATATAAAATAGATTATAAAATAGATGGTGTAACTCGGTTTCATATAATCTAAAATTGAACAATTAATTATTATTTTTTTTATGTGTACGTGTATTTAATGATTTTCCTTTTCAAATATATTACAGACATATATTTTGTATTAAATTTAAATTAAATATTATCATAAAATATAAAATAATTAAAATAAAATATAATTAATACTCTTCATTTAAGTAATTACTATTATTAGCATTTTTTAATGAAATAAGTAATAAAATTTAATAAAATCATTTTTTATTAGCGTGATCATAATTGAAGTGATTATTTCGATTATACTGCATTTTTATATTCATCATCTCAACATATTCGTGTTTAAATAATCGTGTACTATTTATATTGATATTTATAACAAATAATGAATTCATAAAACTTATACCCAGTAAAAATATAAAAAAGTTGTACTGTTTACAAGTTCGTTATTCTAATAAGTAGAGAAGTTGCGGCCGACGTTTTCGTCGCGAAAATGTCTACGTCGGACGTTCAGCGCCGTCTTCGTGTAATCCTTCTGGGCTTACAGCCTAGAAGTTTGACAATGGAGTTTGGAACGTCTGTGGAATCATGCTCGACGTTCCAAACGCCATTGTCACACTTCTAGACTATAGGAAGGCAGCGCTGAACGTCCGACGTAGACGTTTTCGCGATGTAAACGTCGGCCGCAACCTCGCTATTATCGATATCATCGAAGAACTATAACGTACAAAAATTTATTCATAACTTTCATATCATTGATAAATTTTAAAATAATTTTTGACACCGCTATGAATATTGATAATAACTTTGTATGTTTTAACAGCTTCAATATGCCGCGCTCTGAGCATTGTCTAAAAATGGCTCATAAGTTAAACTTGATTATACTGGTTCTAGGTGATAAGAAGGGCCATTATAATCCAGGTTATAATAACTGTCAATCAGGGTTTTTGTCGAGGGCAGACCCCTCGACAAAAACTGATTGACTGTTAAATTCTGACATCGTCCTTCTGACCTTCAATTAATAGCAGAGTATGTACACTAATTTCCTACGAGATATAACTTTATACGAATATAAGATTTTATATATAATGTAAAAGAAAAATTACTTTTTATATTATAAATTTTTTTATTTTGATTTTTATTTAATTAAATTTTGCTCTATTTCATCATATCGTCAAAAATAACCTAACAAATGTTTTAAAAGATTATACATGTAATTAGTATATTCTAGAAATAAAATTCTCTCAGTAATTTATTAATGGGTTTTGGTGCGCAAAATCTTAAGGTTTACTCCATTTTTAGATTGAAATTTATACTTTTACATTTTACAACACATGTACTGTACTTATATTTCATTATGTACTCGCCTATAATATATTACAGCATAGTAATTCTTTCAAAATATCAAAATATGTCGAACATATGAGCTTTTGCTATTGATTTCTATAATTTTGTTTTTAGTAATATGAGTAAAAATTGTTTTTCGTGTAATAATTATTAAAATTTAGTATTTCTAATGAATGATTTTTGTTTTCCTCTTTTCCTTTCTTACTACCAATTGCCGCGGGGGTCGCATTGTGACATGAGTTCACTATAGAGTTATGCAGCAAACAGGCAGTCATAAAGTTATTTCAAGTGACGGGAAAAAATTATAATGGTAAATGTTTCTAAAAACAACGTTTGAAGTTCGAACAAATAAATTTTTATTTTTATTTATTTATTGTATTATTATTTTTTTTGTGCCTAATGGTTAAGCCTCTGTTAGCCTCTCTTGGATATACCTCTGTAAATGAAATTAAAATTATATGATGTAATTTCAGTTTTTTTCTGATTTTATATTCAGTTCGGTTAATCATCATCCTTTTTCAAATGATATTTTTTTTAATTACGGCCTAAAGTTAATTAAAGCACATTTACTTCATTTCTATCAGAATAGCTCATCAGTGGACAAATAGATAGAACCACTGAACACCGTTGGTCACTGGTTCGCAAAACTAGAAAACTGACCCGAAAAACACACAGTTTTTCGGGTTTCTTCACATGTCTAACTAACACCTAAATAGGAACTAGTTTTTCATAGAAAATGCTCACCCTCAAAAAATCGTCCATGTTTTGTTCCCTTATTCTATCAATCTGATCCAATTCTTTCGAAATAGTATTCGAAGTCTAAAGTTTCGGTATGCCTAATTTTGTTTAAATTACGAGTAAATATGCGTACTTTGGCACGCAAACTAAAAAAGCTTGACAGCCAGGTTTTAGGTTTCATTAGTGATGTTATTCACAATAACACTTTGCAGGGTAAAATATATATATATNGTAATGTTATTTTCCAGTTTGTCAAGTCTATCCAAAATTGTTTGTTGGAAATCATTCATTTTGAGATTCTCGCTCAAACAAATTATGTCCTTCTTTGTAGCCAAAGTAGTCATTCTTTCCTGGGTGGCATCAAGGGGCTTTAAACCATCAAAGATGCCTTCAACTAGGTCAATGACCTTATTGAATTGATCCAAAATGAATTGCACGTGCATAGGTGCATTGAATCTACCTTTAGGATTGGCTTTTGCGTACGATTTAATTTCATCCAAAATGCCATCGACAGAGGTTCTAAACATCTCACGAGTAGCAGACTCCATATCGATAAAAAGTGTGGATATGATACCAATATATGAACAAATTTTAAATTATATCCAAAATAACGCAAGGAGTAAGCTTAAGATCGATTAGTCTAATTACATATATATATATAAATATATATAAATTGAAATAAATACCAAAACTTATATAATATAGCTTAAGATTAACTTATAATAAACAAAAATAGTGAAAGTATATTGTAATTCCTTTAATAACTTTATGTATGATTATTCTATATATTTATCCATATCACCAGTATTTCCCTTAAATTATCCCAATTCCAAAAATATATAATTATCTCTATGTTAAATAAGAGCAATAGCCGAATTTACCGATTTCCACTTAACTAATGTATCTCTATAAAGAAAGGTCAATGACCTTTGCTGTTGAAACGGAAGTTTGGCCGATGTTGAAATTCGAACAAGAAAACTAGAATCTCCATAATTCAAAAACTATTGTAAATAACTGATCGAAATTTACTAAGAGAACTACTGAAAGGGTCCTAAAAGAACTGCCCGAAGGATATTATCCACCAATTCACCGAAAGCAAAATATCGGCGTTCGACCCCCGACCGGAAGTTTGACGGTATTAAAGCCGTAGATGGTCCGAAGACCACGAAATTTCAGATATTACAATAATCTGGCAGTCCGCACTAGTCGGCGTCAACCGATCCGGTNATTTAAAAAATATTTTTCTTAAATAACATTTAACTAAATAGAATTAATAAAAACAGTTACTTAAAATGATTATTATATTTTAATTAAAAATATTTAAACACCTAATTAAGATTAGCCTATATTTAACTAATACATAATAAATTATCCTGTATTTATTTTAATGATAATCTTTGCGGGAACGTTTGTAATTTACACAAGTATAACATTGTAATATTAGATAATAAACTTAGGTAAACGGTAATTTAGGTATTAATATACGCTACTAATTACTCCTAATTTTTATCTATAAATAAGAAAACTAATTTTTTTATTTTTATAAATTAATTCATGTTATTTTATTATTAACTACACGATAAGTTATTTAAAATATATACTGTTTATTCTGTGATTCTGTTGGTGTCTATGTTATATTTGAATTTATTTTGCCGTAATGTTTACATAGATATCACAGATAGAAGGATGATATTAAAAACCATAAAAAATCGAAATGTAAATATTATTCTTTGTTTTATCTGCTTATCTTGCATTTAGTTATCCTGAAAAATTAAAACGCATTTAAAATAAGATACAAAATTGATGTTAATTTATCAATGTTCAGAAATATTAAAAAGAATAATAGTTAAGACAGTCTTCAATTCGGCCTTAACCAAATATTCGGCAATTTTGGAGAACTATAAACGCAGTGTAAAAGGAGATTGTGTAAATCACAGTGATTCCATGAATGTGGTCAATGTATGGAAGCTTCTATATTATCTTACATTTATGCTTACGAAATTATATGTTCATAACTTTGTGTAACTTTAATGTTTTATTATTCTTTATGTTACTATTATAGTAACTTACTATTAGTCACTATTATCGTTTCGTTTTGATGCTAGCTAATATTTTAAAACATGTGAGGTAACCATAAGCTGTAGTGTCATCATTTTGAAAAATATTTTTTTTATTTTAAATTACAGAAAGAAGCTTCATTTATCAAGAGTTGCGGTCTGAAACCCCTCCAAGTCAAACAGCGTCTGATTGACTATATATATATACACAAATGAAAGTTGCCGATTTTCGAGGGTTGATTTCTCCGCCTCTAATCGTCTAAAGTAATTCTGGCATCAATATTAAAAAACTATTTTTTTTCTTTTTTGCGATACGTAGGTAAACACAATCTGCACTCAAATACTTTAACATTTTTCTCACTGCTGTTGTCGTGTGCTTGCTTGCCTTAATATGCCTGTTTAAACTTTGTCTATGACTATATTTTAAACCACATTCACTACATTACGACTACTAACACTATATTATTTAACGCATAACGAGTTTTACTCTTCCCATCGGGCGAAAAAGCTGACGTTGCATAAGCGCCACAGTGCGGATGAAATTGACATTAATGCTCGCTCAGTCTAGACCAGGGGTGGCGAACCTATAGCACCTGTGCCCAAAGTGGCAAGTAAGGAGGAATCATCTGACACGTAACATATCATATTATTTCGATTTATCATTTGTCTTTTTCAATTATCCTTTTAGTTTATCATCTAATTTTAAATCAGCTTTTTTACATTTATTCTAATTTAATTATTCGTCTAATTTATTTAAATATCGTTATTCGAAGTTAAAATCTTTGATATGCATAAACATCAAACCTAAGTATGCTTACTACATGGCACGCGGACTTAAAAATGTTTGCCCCCCCTGGTCTTTCACGTCAGGCATCGCTAGTCGTATCTCGCATAATTGATAATTGAATTATTCTGCCCTTCTAAAAGAGTCTTTTTACCTATACCCATCGTGGGTTCAGCCAGGCCAACAATAGGAGAGAGGCTCTGACTTATCCGTGAAAACTTTTTGAAGTTCTTCGACCCCATTATTTCTATTATGGGCATTCCAGAGCAGTCTTAACTAAGCGAGACGTCAGTTTCTAGATAACTATGCGACGAAACCCCTACCGAAACGGCCCAACACCGCACTCGCTTCATTCACTCGCACACTTCTTCCCAATATAGACCATTTATAACAAAAATTTCGTGATGGTGCACCCCAGTGAGGGTCAAACCCACACGCTTCCCTCCCTTCGTTTAATTTCCTGCAAATATACATGTGATGAGAATTATATTTAGCTAAAGCATTGTTTTCCAATCTGTGAGGCGCGTGACTATTGCTAGGAGAGCGCAGCTTTTACCAAATAATCATTTTTTAATACAAACAAACAAACAAAAAAGTCAAATCGTGAAAAAAGTCAAATCAAAAAATGAATTAGCAAAACGGTTATGCTTAATTCACAATCATGTCCGAAATACTCGAATACGAATGCTAAAAATCCGAACACTTATGCCGAAACGTCTCGACAAGAGTCGAGCCCCGGCAATACTTTATTTAATAAAGTTTATTGTTTTGTAGGCCATTAAATAAATTATAAGGACAGTATTTATGAAATTAGATTGTTACGAAAATTAATTGGAGCGCAACAAATTATTTTCTGAAAAAGAGGGAGCGAAGGTGCAGAAATGAAAACAACTGAGCTAAAGAAATGTAATTTAAAACAGATTTTAATTTCAAAATTTATTATTTTATTTTATATACAGAATGTTAAAGACTCGTACTGTAAACTATTTCATTTTTTGTCTTAATAAAGTTTTTTTAACAATATTTTTTAGAAACTTTTCTAATTTCTTCTTTTCAAAATATAAGTCTAATACTCTTTGTTCTAATGGATATATTCTGTTATGTATCTTGCATAACTTTTCCATGTATTTTCTCAAGCCATATTTTAACATTATGCTCCTTGGAATTAATAGACACGCTACATTATCCATTGCAAGTAAATATGTTTTAGACATATCTTCACCTAAATACAACAAAATGTAATAAAATGGCATATACAAGATCATCATAATTAAATATTAGGTGTTAAGAGGTTTCTTCAGAAACAACTATGGTAAAATCTCAACTAAATTTGGTATACGTAATACTACTGTCCTGAGTGTACAGTTTCGATTTTCGTGAAATAAAATTTACATCAAGATTCAGACGCTAGTGCAAAATTTGACGCTGCTGACCACTACTGTACACGTTTTTTTTTTTACCAATTTCAGGTATAAACGAGTTGCAAAATTTCTTGAAAATTCTCCCATAGATGAACTTACTTTGTCTGAATCACTCTTTTACCGTAATCGTATCTGAACTTTATAAATATAATTATTGCACTTTATTCCTTCTTTGAAGTGATATGCATACTAAGGGAACAGCAGCGCCAAATTTATTCTTGACGGTTGAATTTTGAAGTAAACTTTGTTTCCGAAAATCAAAACCGTATACTCAGTACACCACGTATATCAAATTTGATCGAGACTTGTTTAATAATTCTTTCTGTAGAAAGCTCTAAACACCTACTCTTTAATTATAATCAGTTTATATTATGTGAAAATAGTAATAAGAGTACTGTACTATATCATACCTACTCCAAAATAACTTCCATGTTTCACAACGCAGATTTCTAACAAAACTTTATGATATTTTTTCTGGCATGTACTTGAAACATCCTTTTCATTAAATGCCAAATATCGTGTTTTTCTATGTTCATCAGTTTTGATTATATATTTCACAGCGCGTACGAATTTGCAACTTCCTGAAATTACAAAATAAACATCCCTTGGCTGTTCTTCGATTCCACCAACGATGACCTTCAGATATATAAAAATATAATAATTCTAGACACTTTCGAAATATATTAATATGAGAATAAATTTATTTAATACCCTTTCTTTTGGGAATGAAACAATTTTTGTGAATGTACTTATAATTTTCAATTGTTTCTCATTCCATTCGATATCATCGAATGCTGGCATGTTAACCAAGTGCTTTCTTTTCTCAACTACATCAATGTATATTATATCTCTTAATAGCTCATTAAAATCATCATCTTCTATAACAAAAAATTGGCATGGCACTGAAATAAAAACAATGTATTTTCTGTATAAGAAATTCACACTAGAAATACCGAAAAAAATATAAAGTTTAAGCTTAATATCATAAGAATAATCTGTAACAATAATAATATCTCTTACCTTTACACGTAAATGTGAGTTCTCTTTTTGTTTTATGCATTAAACTGATTTCTCCAAAATAAGAACCTTTATCAAGTTCAGTAAATTCTATTTCTTTAACTTGATCTAAACAATATAATTAGACTTATCATTAATATAGAAGCATAATTGAAATTAATTTCAAATGAGAAGATAAATGAATTAAGTAGCTTAATGCAATTTATGAGTATTGAAAGCCATAATTAAAATTACTGAATAGGGTTGGGATTAATGGTAAAAGACGACGCAATATATGGGCAAGCTCTCAAGGGGTCCTGGGAAAATAGTCTATGGCTATTATTTTGGTGTTAGACACGTGCAGAAAACACCGAAAACTTCACGTGGCCAACCCGTTGGTTAGGTGCAAACCAATGATCAGTATTCAGTAGTGTTATCCATTAGGCCATTGTTGGATACAAAATTAATAAATTGATACTAAAGATGGTAGTAATAAAGATATTATTTTATAACAAATTCAATAATTAGAGAATTAATAATTGGTAAAAAATGTTAAAAATCAATAAAAAAAAAATACGAGTCACAATGGAATACTAACTGAGAATCTCTACAAACTTTTAACATTGTTTATCTTTATTATCAAATTACTTAGTATTTTAATTGAATTATAGCATAAGATAGCTCGTAAAGTTACAGCAATTTTCTTAATATGTAATTTATAAGTTTATAATTTCATATTACAGATTTAATTAACAGAAATTATACATTTTACCTGTGATTGGATGTCTTTCTGAATATGAGACAGAAACTTGTCCATCTACGATATAATACATATAAACAGGAATTTGCCCTTCTTTGATAATAACTCTTCCCTTTTCAAGAGATTGATAATATATCACACGTGCAAGTTTTTCAAGGAGATCTTGATCCAACTTCCCAAAGAAAGGCATTTTTCTTATCGTACCCACGATCATGCCAATATCCTTTTTGGTCCTCAGAGCACTTTCTTTTGTCATTAATTGTCTGACAACACCAGAGATAGATCCACGTGTAACTTCTATAGGTCGACTGTATACTTTTGGATCCAAATCTCTAACTACATGACTAGGTGATGACTCTTCGGTTCCTCTTATTGACGTTGTTTCAAACAAATGTGGGACGTCTCTGTTATGCATTACGAACTTTGCGATATCTTTGAATCTATTTAGAGGTCGCTGAAGGATTACATTTAGAAAAAATGATTTATTATATGATTAGTTCAATTTGAAAACATTTTATCGAATTTGTAGAGTTACTTACTTTAGATGACATTATCTTTTAATATGAATTGATCAATAATAAACTCAGATTTTGGGATAAGTTTTATACTTTTTAGTCGAAAAATGCGTTTATGTCTTGTATAAGACGAATTTTCTAATGAAATTCTCAATAGCGACTCTTTCAAAAAAGAAATGGAATACATACAAAAGTTCAAAATTATCGTTTAGAATCTAAACATTAATTTTGAAATTTTCTTTGTATTCGATTTCTTTTTTGAAATTTACATCGTGTTCTACAGTTTAGAACACAGTGAACAGATGTAAAGAAACAGGTGTGCTACTTATCTATTCTAATTGAATCGTTCTGCATGTGCGAGTAAATTCGAATAGTCATTCCAGCAGTGGCGTGCCGTGACATTTGATGATAGGGAAGCTGTGTTTCTATAAGAAGCCGACTTCCAGGGGCAATGAGTCAGCGATGGTCTAGGGTCCATTCGTATTCGTTTATTCGATAAGCCAGTAAAAACCGTAGACTTCTCTAAATGTATTTTTAATTAATAGATTATCTAACGCACTTAATAAATAAGCAAGTTCAATATAATTAACTCTGTTATATTAGATTCAATAGATTCTCTACGCCCTCTAAATGCCAACTCTTGCTTTGATAACATGTACTAATTTAGATATATCTATTAGCCGTAAATATCTCGTTATAATTTTCAATATTTATTTTATATTGTTTACTAATGTTAAATTCTATTCTATTTTAATTTCCAAATTGCTTCAATTTTACGAAAGATTCGATGTGAGATTTACGATTTTCGTGTCTTTTGCCAGCTTTACTCAAATTATTTAAATAATCAAAGCCATTCATTCTTATTCCACACACAAAGTTTATTTGAAAATAATAGGCAGGGCCAACAAAACAATTTTTGCATTTTTATGCATCCACAAAGCCATTTCATGTCTTCATAAATTTTATGTCGAACGAATTTTTTTGTTGACGTATTTATATTTAACTAGCTGTTACTCGCGACTTCGCCCACGGAGGTTTTGCAAGCAAACCCCATTTATATTCAGTATTTCAACAACCATAGTAATTGTTATATAACACCTACCGCCGAGAATGATGTGAATTGCTGAGAATCAAACAAACTATTTTCAATTTTATCAATTTTCTGGAACATTTATAATCGTTCTATAATCGAACCGATACGCAATAACAAATTCGAATTTAAAAAGGTTCGAGCATTTGGTTAAATAATCGAAATATATAAAAATATTTACAACAATGTCTGAAATATTATTAATTTAATACACTTAAGTACTTAATGAATCTATTTTTTCTACCATCCCGTTTGCTTGCCCCTTGTTTGTAACCTTTGATCAATCCGTTAATTGTAGACGTTTTGTATCCTAAATTTTTCGCAACCTTCTTGATTCTGTTAATCTCGTTAAGTCGATCCTGTATGTTGGTGCAATATAAGAATGCTCTTTTTATAAGTGCCTTAAACGATGACATCTTGTATCTGAACGGATCATTAGACCATGCCGGAATATATAGAGGAGCATGTGTGGGTTTTAAATACACCGCTGTTTGTACACATCCTTGCTTAAACTTTATGTCAATGTCCAAAAAATGGATCTGCGTAGAGCTTTTCTGTTCCATTTTTAGTTTTAACCCATGATTATTGTTATTTATCATACTTAAAAATTCTTCAATTCTTCGTTCATCCTTCCAAATTATCAACACGTCATCTACATATCTTTTGTATAATATAATGTCCTCCATGAATTCTCCTAGGACCTCCTTTTCGAGTTGGCGCAGAAACGTGTACAATTCTTGTACAATGTTAAAAAACATTGTACAAGAATTGTACACGTTTTTTCTACATTCCCTTATAGATGGGGCATACGAAATTGTAATATCACTGGTTTAACATTGAAATCCGTAAGTAATATAAGATGGGAGAGCGGAATAAAAATATCAAATGTTTTAATGGATTTTTTAAACTCCTGTCAACTATATAAAACTATCATAAAAACATACCAGTAAATTCTTATCGTTTTCTTATCGTACCCACGATCATGCCAATATCCTTTTTGGTCCTCAGAGCACTTTCTTTTGTCATTAATTGTCTGACAACACCAGAGATAGATCCACGTGTAACTTCTATAGGTCGACTGTATACTTTTGGATCCAAATCTCTAACTACATGACTAGGTGATGACTCTTCGGTTCCTCTTATTGACGTTGTTTCAAACAAATGTGGGACGTCTCTGTTATGCATTACGAACTTTGCGATATCTTTGAATCTATTTAGAGGTCGCTGAAGGATTACATTTAGAAAAAATGATTTATTATATGATTAGTTCAATTTGAAAACATTTTATCGAATTTGTAGAGTTACTTACTTTAGATGACATTATCTTTTAATATGAATTGATCAATAATAAACTCAGATTTTGGGATAAGTTTTATACTTTTTAGTCGAAAAATGCGTTTATGTCTTGTATAAGACGAATTTTCTAATGAAATTCTCAATAGCGACTCTTTCAAAAAAGAAATGGAATACATACAAAAGTTCAAAATTATCGTTTAGAATCTAAACATTAATTTTGAAATTTTCTTTGTATTCGATTTCTTTTTTGAAATTTACATCGTGTTCTACAGTTTAGAACACAGTGAACAGATGTAAAGAAACAGGTGTGCTACTTATCTATTCTAATTGAATCGTTCTGCATGTGCGAGTAAATTCGAATAGTCATTCCAGCAGTGGCGTGCCGTGACATTTGATGATAGGGAAGCTGTGTTTCTATAAGAAGCCGACTTGTTTCCGAAAATCAAAACCGTATACTCAGTACACCACGTATATCAAATTTGATCGAGACTTGTTTAATAATTCTTTCTGTAGAAAGCTCTAAACACCTACTCTTTAATTATAATCAGTTTATATTATGTGAAAATAGTAATAAGAGTACTGTACTATATCANTTGTTGACGTCTTTTTTTTTTGACAGTTCTCCCTGATTTATGACAGTCTCCCGCGCCGTAGAAAAACTTATCTTATTATTTGGTCATTTCTATCGTCCAGTCGCTCGGACGTATGGGGGTCACGTGACATCGTGGTCCCTCGTCGATGACCTTCAGCCGACGAAAGTCACCCTCACTAACTACGCAGTTAGTGTGAAATTAAAAACTATCCTCCTCATTCTCACAGATATTTGAATATACAATAGCAATCTTATCGTTTTTTTCACATGTAGTATAGAAGTTTGTAATAAGATACATAATGCGGTTATAATAAAACATTAATTTTAATTATATGAAAATAATCGCACAATATGTATTTATTTTTTAGAAAATTTAATGGAAGCGGCGCTTCCACCGCTTCCAATGGCGGCACGCCACTTCATTCCAGAAATTTCAATTCTTTTACATGCTGTATTTGCTGGATTACATATTATATTGTTATCCAAACAAAAACATCTGAGACGTAAAAAGTTGCACCAAGTAAAATATAACAATTTAGATGACAGTCAATTCTTTTTCTTAGGAGTTTTTCTTTGATTAAGATTAAAATGACTAGATGTCCCGGATAATTGTCTGGTTCCTTTATCAGTACCGGTTTTTGACTCTGTCTCGATTTAGAATAAAATGTCCCGGATTATCTCGTTAATTAATTAATTAATTAGTTTATATTAAATTAAGGTAGGTTTTCAGGACTGGGATTGGCTCCTTAGAACCAGGCGAAGGAGTAGTTGGAATTAGGCTAGAATTTAGTATGAAGTTGATGCAAAGAATGGTACCAAGTTCAAAACGAGCCTTATCTTAGTGAGAGCAGATGAGATAAAAATGCCTGGTAGTTTTGATATCACTGCGGTGAAGACAAGAAAATAATTCAAAATTGTAGAAATTAATACAATGGAACAGTTTCCTGTGCGGAAGCGACACAGAATTGGAACTCCTAAAGTGCACCTACTTTCAGGCACTAATGATAAAAGGATGGAATATGATTAGGGCCTTTGTTGCCTGGAATAATTGTTACCTCGCAGGGTAGATGTATTTTCAGATGTCACGACAGTAGTCTGCCAAAGTGAGCTCATGTTATCACTTGAGATGGGTAGTTTCCGGTCGGAACCCGTTTCGGACTCGGAACCACTAGGAACAGTTCCACACCAAGTATCGAGACAGTTCCGATCGGAACCACTAACTCGTTCTTCATTTTGTACTTTTATGAATACGGGTTTTCACGGAACAATAAACTCTAAAATGAAAACTATATTACAAATTTATTTATCATAGTCTATCGTTGTCATGTTTATCAAGAAGTGTGGAGGACATCAAGTAAGGGGGAAAGTGGGATGTCTATATTTCATGGTAGTCTATATTTTCCTCAGAGTTGGAGAGAATAAGTATGAAAAATTTGATACAAACCGGACAAAGAGCACAGCAGTTAATAAGGAGGATGAAATGAAGAGAGGATGATGTTCAGGTTGTTATATTTTCCTTAGAGTCCAAGTAAACCTAGAATAATTTGGACGTAATCGATCAAAAAGCTGTGAGCAGAGAGGCACAAACATTCTCTTATATATATCCGATAATATATATCTTATATATATTCTCTTATATATATATATGTTACTGTGAATGACCGATATCTGGCGAATGTCAACATTCTCCGGTGAATGTCAGCATTCACACAGTCGTTTCGTGTATGTACGAAATATTTGCTAAATATCGTTATTTCTCACTTCCACCGGCAAATGTCGGCATTCAGCGTGCACTAATGGTGAATGTTAAATAAAAATATTTTTATTACGTTAAGACAAAAATGTAACTTTCTAATATGTCAAAATAGGAGAAAGCTTAAGTAACAGCACATGTAAATAAACTGTTGAACCTAAAACGAACAGTACATTCTAAATCATTAAAGAAAATAATACAATAATAAACTTACACATAAATTATGTGATTAACGTTATGCAATCTTTTTTATTGCAACAACTTAAACTGTTATGGAACTTTGAATTTCACAAGAGTCCCTTGCTTTTACAACTGCATTTATTGGTGGAACACTTCTTATTGCAATGACAGCGTGTATAGCCTTGCTCTCCAATTTTCGAATTAGCTGTAGCTGCTTCTCTCGGCGATATTTCTTGAGAAGAAATCTCATCTATAGAAAGTAACTTTTCTTTACAAATTACGAAATGATTACGGGTATAAAGCTGCTTGAGGGTACAATATTCGTTTGCTAATTTATAAAAGTCGGAGTCTGGTACAGATACCAGACTCCGACCTTTATAAATTACATGTCGGGTATCTGTACAGCAAGTCCTCGTGTGGACCGTATCTGTACAGATGCCCGAAATGTGTTGGCGGTTGTTGTTGGAATAAAAGATTCTGACTTTTATAAATTAGCAAACAAAAATGGTACCCTCAAGCAGCTTTATACCCGTAATCAGTTCGTAATTTATATAGAAAAGTTACTTTCCATAGATGAGTTCTCTTCTCAAGAAATATCGCTGAGAGATGCAGCTGCAGCTAATTCGAAAAGTGGAGGTCAAGGCTATACACGCTGTCATTGCAATAAGAAGTGTTCCACCAATAAATGCAGTTGTAAAACAACGAACTCTTGTGCAATTCAAAGTGCCATAACAGTTTAAGTTGTTGTAATAAATAACATTGTATAACGTTAATCGCATAATTTATGTGTAAGTTTATTATTCTATTATTTTCTTTAATGATTTATAATGTACTGTTCGTTTTAGGTTCAACAGCTTATTTACATTGCTGTTACTTAAGCCTTTTCCTATTTTGACAGTAGTAGTGGTTTGACACATACTGATCACAAAATTAATTTCAGATGTTGAATAAATTAAAATTACATAAAAATTTTTTAAAATTGCAAATAAAAATTTGTCAAATGGAATTATTTCAGATCACAAAATTAATTTTTCAATCACAAATCTTAATTTTATTTTAACAATAAGGAAAGTTTCTGTATTAATTATTAATTGTTTTAATATACAATAAAATTAAAACACGATAATTGTATGAAATAATATAACACCAAAATGAATTTTTTTATTTTAACATGAAATAGATTAAATAACTTTTATTTTATTTAGGCTTTTCCAGTTTTTTCATTCACTTTATCTAAAGCAAGATATATTTATGCACGTAATAATTTTAAAATTAATTTTTCAGGATATAAAGTATTTCAGATCAAAAATTTCTCGAGTAAATTAAGATTATAAATAATTTTAATATTTAGGAAACTTTTCAATTCATTTCTTAAGAAAAGATTTTCATATTTAGAAAACTTCTCAGTTCAATTCATTGCTTCATATAAAATTAATTTGCGATAATAATTTTTACAATTTGTTCTAATATCCGAGTAAATTAAAACACAACTTATAATAATATTATAACAATAAGGCAAAGTTTAATATATTCTTTGTAATTATCAAATTCATTATTATAAAATTAATTTACAATAATCATTTCGGATATAATAATTTCAGATCAAATGATTAGTAATAATAATTTCAGATCAAAAATCTCTCGGATAAATTAAGATTATAAATATTTAGAAAACTTTTCAATTCATTTCATTTTTTTTAGTTTTCATAAAATATCTTGTAACAATAGGACAAAGTTTCTGTATTAATTATTAAATGTTTTAATATCTGAGAAAATTAAAAAATAACAATTATATGAAATAATATAACACCAAAACAAAATTATTTTTGAATTTTTTTTTATTTTTACATTAATAGGTTAAATTAGTTTTATTTAAGCTTTTCCAATTTTTTCATTCAATTTATCAATAATATATAATCAGTGTTGTACTTCAATGAAAAATTATTTAAATATAATCTTGTTTTTTTATTTTTTTATAAAAAAAATTACATAATATTAAAACACATAGAAAACAATGAGCAACAAAATTGGTATGGTATTAGCATTGAATACCGCACCTCTGTTAAATTTAGGTATAAATACAGTCACTAGAATCAATGATCATTCACAAACTTCACCATTTAATAAGTTGTACCAAGATGAGTCGTAAGTATATCTTCTTTTATATCTATACTTGATTGACATATTTTTTAAAAAAAATAAAAACAGTGTGCAACAAAATTGGTATGGTATTGGCATTGAATACCGCACCTCTGTTAAATTTAAGTATAAATACAGTCACTAGAATTAATGATCATTCACAAACTTTACCATATAATAAGTTGTATCAAGATAAGTCGTAAGTATATTTTCTTTTATATCTATACTTGATTGACATATTATTACACACAGAAAACAATGACCAACAAAATTGGTATGGTATTAGCATTGAATACCGCACCTCTGTTAAATTTAGGTATAAATACAGTCACTAGAATTAATGATCATTCACAAACTTCACCATTTAATAAGTTGTGCCAAGATGAGTCGTAAGTATATTTTCTTTTATATCTATACTTGATTGACATATTTTTTCAAAAAAAAAATTACATAATATTAAAACACATAGAAAACAATGAGCAACAAAATTGGTATGGTATTAGCATTGAATACCGCACCTCTGTTAAATTTAGGTATAAATACAGTCACTAGAATCAATGATCATTCACAAACTTCACCATTTAATAAGTTGTACCAAGATGAGTCGTAAGTATATCTTCTTTTATATCTATACTTGATTGACATATTTTTTTCAAAAAAAAACAAAAAATACATAATATTAAAACATAAAATAATATTTTCTTCTCTATCTCCGTATAAAATTAAAAAAAATTGTCCTATTGTTACAAGATATTTTATGAGAACTGAAATGAAATAAATTAAAAAGTTTTCTAAATATTTATAATTTTAATTTATTCGAGATATTTTTTATCTGAAAATAATTTATATCCTAAAAAATTATTACCTGCAGAAATTTCTTGCTTTAGATAAACTGAAGGAAAAAGTGAAAATTCTTAAATAAACTGTAACGTAAAAATAAAAACCTTTTCAAAATAATTTCAGTGTTATATTATTTCAAACTGTCATGTACCAGAATATTAAGACAAATATTTATCAAGAAAATAATTAATTGTAGTATTGATGATAAAACTATTACTTAACAAATTATTTGTAATCTTAATTTATAAAATATCAGAAATTAAACCAGAAGTATGTCATGTTTTAGATAAAGTGTATGAAAAAAACTGAAAAAGCTTAAATAAAATAAAACTTATTTGATCTATTCATTTAAAAAATTCGTTTTGGTGTTATATTATTTCATATAATTGTTATTTTTTAATTTTCTCAGATATTAAAACATTTAATAATTAATACAGAAACTTTGTCCTATTGTTACAAGATATTTTATGAAAACTAAAAAAAATGAAATGAATTGAAAAGTTTTCTAAATATTTATAATCTTAATTTATCCGAGAGATTTTTGATCTGAAATTATTATTACTAATCATTTGATCTGAAATTATTATATCCGAAATGATTATTGTAAATTAATTTTATAATAATGAATTTGATAATTACAAAGAATATATTAAACTTTGCCTTATTGTTATAATATTATTATAAGTTGTGTTTTAATTTACTCGGATATTAGAACAAATTGTAAAAATTATTATCGCAAATTAATTTTATATGAAGCAATGAATTGAACTGAGAAGTTTTCTAAATATGAAAATCTTTTCTTAAGAAATGAATTGAAAAGTTTCCTAAATATTAAAATTATTTATAATCTTAATTTACTCGAGAAATTTTTGATCTGAAATACTTTATATCCTGAAAAATTAATTTTAAAATTATTACGTGCATAAATATATCTTGCTTTAGATAAAGTGAATGAAAAAACTGGAAAAGCCTAAATAAAATAAAAGTTATTTAATCTATTTCATGTTAAAATAAAAAAATTCATTTTGGTGTTATATTATTTCATACAATTATCGTGTTTTAATTTTATTGTATATTAAAACAATTAATAATTAATACAGAAACTTTCCTTATTGTTAAAATAAAATTAAGATTTGTGATTGAAAAATTAATTTTGTGATCTGAAATAATTCCATTTGACAAATTTTTATTTGCAATTTTAAAAAATTTTTATGTAATTTTAATTTATTCAACATCTGAAATTAATTTTGTGATCAGTATGTGTCAAACCACTACTACTGTCAAAATAGGAAAAGGCTTAAGTAACAGCAATGTAAATAAGCTGTTGAACCTAAAACGAACAGTACATTATAAATCATTAAAGAAAATAATACAATAATAAACTTACACATAAATTATGCAATTAACGTTATACAATGTTATTTATTACAACAACTTAAACTGTTATGGCACTTTGAATTGCACAAGAGTTCGTTGTTTTACAACTGCATTTATTGGTGGAACACTTCTTATTGCAATGACAGCGTGTATAGCCTTGACCTCCACTTTTCGAATTAGCTGCAGCTGCATCTCTCAGCGATATTTCTTGAGAAGAGAACTCATCTATGGAAAGTAACTTTTCTATATAAATTACGAACTGATTACGGATATAAAGCTGCTTGAGGGTACCATTTTTGTTTGCTAATTTATAAAAGTCAGAATCTTTTATTCCAACAACAACCGCCAACACATTTCGGGCATCTGTACAGCCACGGTCCACACAGGGACTTGTATTCGTATGGTATCACCAATTTGAGCAGAAGGAAACAACGTAGAATTTGGCGACAGACTATCGCCTCTCTGTCGACATCGGCTTCTCGGGTATCGTTTCGACCTCCACCAAAGCTTATCTGTGCTTGTCGACATACACCGGCGATTGTTTGAATGTATAATAATATAACCAAATATTCGGCTTTTACCGACGTATTTATGTGTCGACATTCACCGGAGAAAATCGACATTTTCTAATTTCGGTCTTCCACAGTAACATATGTATATATATATCTATTCCAGTGATTCTCAAACTTTTTTAGCCACCTATTGCTTCCATAAACTTATATCCAACGCCCCTAACCCATTTTTCCCTTGTGTAAATAAGCTTGAAAATACTATTGGAAAAATTTTCTATGAACCTCACACTTTGTGTCCATACCGTACATTTTTCTCCACGTCTAGAAACAATTAAACGCTTCTTACCAATTTTAACAGAAGAAAGTGGATAGTTGTCCGTGACCCCAACCCTCGCCTATAGCCATCTTGTCTTCAACGTTCCCGTGCCGCCATTTGCTTTTTTGCCCCCCCCCAAATTTACTCACCACTCACATGGGTAGTATAGCCCACTTTGTCTAGTCCAGTGTTTTTCAACCTGTGGGTCGCGACCCCCAGAGGGTCGCGAAGCCTTATACGGGGGTCGCGGGTAAAAGAAAAAGACAAGTGTTTGTAGGTCCTACACTACATTAAAAAAATTACAATTTCAGCGAGAAGCTGAAAGTCTTGATCCTAAAAAAAAGAAAAAAAAATCAACGGCTCCCTGTGCCCAATATTATAATTAAAGGAAGTGTTTCATACTTTATCTGTGTTAAGTTATTGTCGATACTTATGAAATTTTAATTTTAATCAACAATAATTTTTCTCAACAGAAAGAAAATTAAATACGTAGTTTTTAAAATCACTGATATATTTTTAATATGGCCCTGGGGGGTCGCCAGAATTTTTTAACTTGTAAAGGGGTCGCGTATTCAAGAAGGTTGAAAAACACTGGTCTAGTCCAATAGTCTAAGCAATTCTGAGGAATCGTCTAGCCCTGTGTTTCTCAACTTTTTTTTACCTTTTATTCCTTTTGAGCTGTGGCCCACATAATAGTAGCTCAAGGAAAAGTTTTAATTAATTAATTAAAATAAACATTAAAAATTATACTGCATTTTTAAAGAATCCAAAATGAATTTATAATTAACATATCTCTTAATTACTACAAACATACGTGCTTATAAATTCATTTTTTTAAATAAAACATGCAATAAATTGACATCTACTTTATTCACTCAGTCTTTGCCCACATCAGTATTGTAAGACAAGAAAGACAATTACAATCATTAAATGTAAGCATAAATTTTTGGTACATTTTACATAAATTCGGTAAACTTGAATCGATTGAAATATAAACCCTTAAACATGGATATCTGAAGTGAAGAGCAAACAGAGACTTGCCCACACCTGGGATTGAGTAAAAAATTATACAAATTATAATCATAAAAGTGATTGAGATATATATAACCTTACATAATCTTACATGACTATATTCTATAATCTGTTTGTAAAAAAACCTAAAAAATTAAAGTGTTGAATAAAAATTTATTTATGTAATTATTTGTCTCGGAGCTTTACCACCCTGAAAAATTTTGTTAATGCCTCTGCCCTTAAAAATCTTGACACAAAGAAAAGTGGATTTACACCTCTTTTATAGTAAACGGTCCATTTGTAATAGAACTTTGTATTGCAAACCACATTGTTAACATTAAATCATATTAATTTTTAACCTTCAAATTCAAAATGGTTTACGTATGGTATTTACTATATATAATTGTCCCTTTTTTAAAATACTTAAGTTTAGATCCGCACTCGATTTCATGTAAATTCCAGAGACAAGCAAATCGTGGTGCTAGACCGAAGTTTCACAATATATGCACTCTATATATTTATGTGCAATAAGCCCATATTTAATGAAATTTAATATAAAAATGAATATAAACATTAAATTTGACCAATTACATCAGATATCTTAAATACCTTTCGTGATAGAACCCGATTTTAATATAAAAGCGAACAATGACAGTGCGTTTAATTTAAAACGGGCAATTTGGTTCGTTGCTTGATTCACTAGCCCAAAATGTCATTGATTTGCTTACCCGTCTGTTTCAGACAACGTGCTCATTCTCATTACAATTATTAGTATTACATTCATTAAAAAATAAAAAGTAAATTTTAATTGATTTTCTTCTTTCTCCAATATTTTTTATAGAACAATTTACAGAACAAAATCAAATATGACGAAACAATTAAAAACACATTATCCAACGCTTCTTTAGATACATCGCATTCGTAATTATTAATTATTAACCAATATACCCAACAAGCCGTTAAAAGTGCCCAACCCATTTGAGATATTTGAATTGTTGTTATAAACATGGCGAACATTTTGGGTATTTTTATATTCATATTTTTCAAAGCGAAATAACTATACATAAAAGAATGAACAAAAGCGTTTAGGTAACAAACAAAATATCCAAAAGTAATTTCTTTATAAACTCCGTACCAAATAAGAATTAGAGTAGCCGCATGATGATACCAATGAAGAAACAATAAGTTCCGTTTGCGCAAAACAATGAGTACAGTATCTCCTAGTTCCAGAACTTTCGATACGAGATATAAAGCAGTCCAAAATAAAAATCCTTTCTGTTGAGTATAAACCTCGTTATCGCAAATAATATTGTAAACAGGAACGTATTTTATAGCATAAATTATTACAGGAATTCCTCTTGCAATGCAGCAAATGCTGAAGAGTGCAAAACCACAATTCCAGTAAATTGTAACTCTTCTTAGATCGAATGCCGGTCGATATTTCATATAATGCTGTAGACAATGAATGACAACTACGTACATAATAGAAATGTAGATAGAATAATGCCAATATTTGGCTGCATAACGTCTTAAATCTTCGATTTCAATTAATGTTTCAAATTCATAAGTTTGCGGATGTGGTTCAATAACAACAAAGCGATTCATCTTTATAAAAATATTATTGAAATTAATTTTTTATTTTAAAAAATAGATATACTGTAAGTTTTAAGAGATCAAACAAACAATAATAGATTATTTACTTACATTTCGTCGTTTTCTGCTGCAATGCAAACTAATTTACAAAGTCCTGAAGACAACTATTACTGATTTGAAACGGCACCAATATAGAGAAGTATTGTACCTGCGAAAATAAACGTATTTATCTGTATCTGTATCTGTATCTGTAGACAGAAACAAATTGAGATTTTTTAAAAATACTTATTCTTTTCGGTTATCTCCATTATTTATGTCTGTTTGTTTTTTTTTACTTGTAAATTATAATATATTGTAATTTTCCTTATACATAATTCACTAATAAATATGAAATCTAAATATATACAATTACTTGTCCTGGCTGACTGAATGAGTAACTAATTAATCATCGCACAAAGCAAGCCGTTGAACCTAGAGGTGAAATTTGGTACACAGTTAAAGTACGTCATGAAAACGCACACTAAAAAGGGATTTATCGAAATTCTCCCGGAGGGAGAGCATTAAAGCTTAACCGAAAGAACGGCTTCTACTGTACTATTTTAGATGCGATTTTTTGTTTTTATCTGTGTTTTAGTAGGGTACGCAATGAGAATGGCCACTTAGAAAAGATTTTTGGAAATTCCCCCGTGGGAGAGAGGAAAAGGCTTAAGGCTTAACCGAAAGAACGGCTTCTACTGTACTATTTTAGATGCGATTTTTTGTCTACGTCAACGTTTAATCTTCATTGATTACTTAGGTGTACTAAATTGATAACTTTTCAGACATTGTTATAAATATTTTTATATATCTCGCTTTTTTAACCAAATGTTCGAACCGTTTTAAATTCGAATTTGCATATTGGTTCGATTACAGAATGATTGTTAACGTTTTAGAAAATTGATTAAATTTAAAATAGTTTGTTTGATTTTCAGTAATTCTCATTATTCACAGCGGTAGGTATTATATAACAATTACTGTGGTTTTTGAAATACTAAATATAAATGGGGTTTGCTTGAAAAACCCTCGCAGGCGAAGTCGCCGGTAGCAGCTACATTTTTATAAATAGATATTTCATGTATTTTACTTATTACATGGATATTTTCGAAACTTTCAACAAATGTTAAAAATTCTTTGAATTTCGAATTTCAGAATAATGTAATGAAATATTTTTTAGAGATATTTAGAAGAATTTTATTATTATCTGTTTAATATACTGTTTGTACAGGGTCATCAAAAATTGATTAATCGAGATGTAGTTTTATTTTAAGAATTTACTGTTTTAATATACTGTTTCCTATACATCATCTTAAAAGGTTATTTTAATTACAGTTTGGAATAGTTTAGCTGGTCCTACCCACCAGTGGATCAGTGGAAACTGCTAAATACTGAATGATAATCGCGGATTCGCGCTTCACCAACGAGTTGGCCGCATAGAGAATTATGGGGTTTTCACGTGTCTAACACATAGAGTCAAATTTTCAATAAAAATCCTCCCTTTGGCAGATCGCCCATGTTATGCGTTTAATTAATTTACTCAGGCCAATTTATCCGTCAATCGAAATCAATTTTTAGTTTAGTGTATATTATGTAATTCAACACTATTATCAATATAGTTTTAAAAAGTTAATCGATTTTTATAAGCAAATATATAGACTATGGCTAATTATATTCTAGGCAATTTCTCCTTTGAGCAAACTTAAGAAATTCTCTTTCTATCACATTAGACAGACTGAAAGTACGTATGTAAATATTCAAAATATTCAATTATTAAATATTAAATATATTCTGATGATTAAATTATAAAAATTATTACGAAAATTTTTAATTTTTCATATTTGTACTAGTTACAAATTAAAGATATATTTTAAAGTAAGTATATGCAAACATTTAAAATCGATGGCCATCCGACCATCGATTTTAAATGTCAGCCTACCGCTCTGGTGGACCGGCAAACAAATTCGGCGGGTGTAAATATCCAGAAGAATTTTTCGGGGGTCATTCCGGATATATCGGGCTTCGTCCCTCCCCATCAGCTCGCTCAATTCTATTGCTTCAACGAAGCCCGTAAACTTCATAAGTTGTTCGGCCATATATCTTGGGGCACCATGAAAATGAGTTGCATTTCTATCTAATTTTACTCACAATTAATGGCGTATTTCGCTTTTTCATATGCAGATGACAGTCAGTCCTAGTAAAAAAATGTCTTGAATCAGACAGAATCATTACGAAAAGTAGAAGTTAATTGAACTTTTACTTAAAAAAACACAATTTGTGTTGTTTTAAGATCTGAATTGTATTTATGTAGTGTATATAGTTAGATGTGATGAAATGATCAATTTTATTTCTATCATTTTATCAAATTAAATTAATCGACGACAGATGAACGTACGAAAGAAGAAAATAAAAGTAAAAGAAATAAATTTTACTTTTTAGAAATACAGTATATTAATTATTTCAAAAATTTATCTAATATGCAAATTTTAAATATAGGTAACCCCCGTATAACACGGCACTTCTATAGCACGGATTCACTCTAACACGGTTCGGTAATTGGGTAAAACCTCGTACAACGTAAAATGTAATAAAGAGTGCGTTCTTTTATACCTCTGCGTAACTCCGCCCGAGCATTCTAATTTTTTCGTGGCTACTTTGAATGCTCTTCCAACAAATAATCCATTTAATGGTTAAATTTTACAATTGGGACCTTTCTTTTGCCTCTAAAACTTCATTTTAAAATTATAAATTCTTCCATCACGAAACTATCGATAGTGCGGGCGCCGCTATCTTTCTTTCACCATTGTTCCTAAATGCCTACAAACAGCAGCATACCCTCGTTGCAGAGCGACCGCTATTAACGAACGCACCCAAAAACTATTACCAGTTGATGATGCTCATGCTGAGATCATCATATAGGATGAATAATCCTCTGGTAAAATATTTACTTAAATAATAAATATTTTACCTGTGAAAAAAATGAATAATAAATCCGATTTAAATAAGGATTTAACAGCATGTTTTTTAATTTTTGGAACCTAACCCCCCTTTTCGCACTAGTTCTTTGTTTCGTATAACACGAATTCGCATAACACGGCAATTTTTGGAACGTAACTCCCGTGTTATACGGGGTTACCTGTAATTATAACAAGTGTCAAAAACAGTAGAGGAGAAGGAGGTATTATGGAACACTGCGGGTATTATGGAACCACCCCATTTCGAACTGATAATAAAGGCAAACTGTAGCGGAATGTGGCTGAACTGAACTAGGCAGACATCCATAGCAAGGGAAAAACCAGTTTTACTTCAGTTAAACGGTTGTCCGCATTTAATCAGCAAATTTGTTTTTTCAAAATTCGCAAGTTTTGAATGCTAAGTGTATTTAATTATTTTTAAAATATAAATCGTGTAGTTGTAGGTTCACCGGTGCATGTATTCCGTTCCAGAGACTTAAGGGTACATATTAATCTGTGTGATGTTCACATTTTTAAAAATTTGGTCTCGACAGACATAAGTTAATTCGAGATGGCGATGCGTGAAATATGGACCCCATTGGTGCTTTTACAGTAATATAGAACTCAACTCCTCCGAACTCTCTCTTTGCAAGCAGACATTCGTCTGGAGCAATTTGTGAAAAAGACACTAGGTAGAAAGCCAATTCTTCCCGAGAATATCGAAAAAGAGCTGCTGGAATATATATTGTTGATGGAGGTCATATTTTTCTATTATAAAAGCATTTTTGCGATA
>NW_019384998.1:0-110341 GCF_000671375.1 Centruroides sculpturatus | reverse complement strand
ATGGCTGCGGAGCACGTGTCGGGCTATCAACAGCGAAATAAGAAAGATATTGTATTTCGAGAGACGATGACATCTGTCTATTATTATAATAATACCTAACGATAAAATAAATCATTTAGAAAAGTTTTTCTTGTTTAACTGCTTTCCCTATGACTTTTTCTGATTAAAAAAAGCCAATTTTTATGTTTATAAAATATTTTGAATGAAAAATATTAAAATATGTACAAAATAAATCATTTTGAACACTCTTTTTTATTATTTATTAAAAAAATATAGTTCTGGCATAAACAATGTTAAATTTTAACTGACTTAATTTTGCGAACGCATCTTTTTTATTTATATGGATATCTTAAGGTCAGTTTTTGCGCTAATGTTGCTAATGCACCATTTCAGAGAAAAAAAAGTTGTTAAGGAAAAATTTTCTGTTAGCGAACCCTTTGTTAAATATTTCGAATATCACCACTGGTTATGATACCTTGTTTACAATTCACTAAAATGTAATTGGGGTTCCATAATACCACCTTCTCCTCTATATGTTAATTTTCAATTTGTCTGGAACGATGGTTTTGGTAGAGAGACTATAACTTTAATTTGTTTGCAGGCAACGAACGTATAGACGATGAAATTTACCCACGACGCTTTTATTTCAATCTCGCTAATACATTGTTTGGAAGAATAATGGAGTCTTAAAGTCACGTGATCACAAACTGCCACTAAGCAACTTGCATGTGCCATATTGGAATCCCGGATATACCTGTTGCGCATGTGTGTTTTGCCCGGCGCCATATTTGTGACGTTTCCGTTTTAACGTTTTAAACTTTAAATGAGCGAAGCGTAAACTTTGAGTGGTTCACCTAATGAAGAAATAAAACAAATTCGACAATTACAAAAAACAAAAAAAACCACGCCACTTAGAAGTGATGCTATGCAATATAACGGTCATAAAACGTACATTTTTAGCCAGTACAACGATACAATGACCAAGTGATATATGTACTGTACTTAAATTTCTCTTGCTAGGAAAGGTCTGTTCTGAAGAACTCTTTGCCAAAATTTTTGGATCAACCCAGCTACTTGCTACATAATTGAGCTTTAAGTGATTTGTATGCTCTTGTGTAGTTAAGAGTTAAAAATTGGATTATTAAAACAAAATGTCGCCATATTCTTATCTTCGGCCACGAACTACAATTCTCTACAAACGAATTCGAGTCATCTTCACACAGATAAATTCCACTATACATTAAAATTTTACTTCTGTACCAGTGGGCGTCTTGAGTAGCATGAGTTGTTAAATAACCTATTTTAAAAAATCCAGCAACGAGTTGCGCAACTTTCCCGGCTGTTATGAGATCTTAATTAAAAAATAAATTTTATATTATTAAACATAAATAAATTTGCGTGTGGCACCATTATTTATGAGATTTTCTTATAAAAAAACTTTTTATATTTTTAGTTATTATAAAATGATAAAAAGCTTGATTTTGAGGGTAGGTATTAATTAGATAAAAAATTGTAAATGCTAACAAGGAGTAAAATCTTCATTAAGTCCGACCGTACTTGAAATGTGATCCACCATCCTCTCGACGTTTAACTACCGAAATTTAATGGCATCAATTCTCCTAATATACAAACTTCTTTGCAAAATTTCGGAAAATTTCGACAAAAAGCATAGGAGTTATTATGCTTCAAATTGGGGAACAAAATCGTGCCCTCCAACACATATACTAATATCCATACACACAAGAAACCCCTGAAGGTTTTTGCATGTTTAGAAATTTCAAGCTCCCGAGTCCAAAAATGTAGGCCTAAGAATTTTGGGGGTCATTTTTTTTACCAAATTTTTACGTATAACAAATCTTTGAAAAGAGTGTTAAGCAACATAGACTTTCCTAAACCCGAATTTCCAACGATGAGAATGTTACGTTCGTATCCTATCTTCAGTGTTTAGTCTTGGAGAGTATATATTCCACATAACTCCAAATTTCTGTTTTTAAAAAGAAATCAATACATTCCCCAGGTGAGGCTCGAACTCACAACCCCGTCATAACTCACAAGTACTGCTTATAAGTACCGTGCGCTAGCCAATTGCGCCACTGGGGAACACACCTTCCCAATCACGTTAACAGTTACCAACATTTTCGTTTGCGAACGCGAAACGATTCCGAACGACGCTCGCGATAAGCCAATTCGTAATTAACCTTTCACGTAGTGTGTGTTTTGTGCGTTTTGCTTTCTTCAAAGATCAGACTCAACAAAGCAAAAACGGCGCACCGAGAATCGAACAATCGTCACGAAATTAAAATTAAAAATAGCGAATTTTGGAAACAAGTGGGCGAAGTACCTAGGATGGAATTATTTATCCGACTAAATTCGCAATTGTCGAATTTACGGCAAAGAGAACATTTGTTTAATGACTTATTTCTGTTACACAAACTGCAAACGCAGTGATGCCTCGTCTGCAGGTTCACATAGTAAAAATAAGTTTGCCTTTCACTTGTGGCTACCCGAACGAAAAAAATGGCCTCCTATTCTCTGAAAATTTCGCCGAACACACGTGGAGGATTCCTGGCTCAAAGTTACACGCTTAAAACGAAGTTGTACATGCATTTTGCATTCTATAACATTGTATATGTTTACTCGTACAATGTGGATAATAAAAGTGGTGTGAACACTTTGTAAGAAGTTAAAAAGAAAATCGAATTTATTATTACTCGTGAAGAAATCGTTTAGTCGTAAAGAAAATGGCAATGAACTTTATGTCATTACGACTATTTTTCATACGAAAGCCCGGAGTTTCGTGCACCGGACGCAATTGTTAGAGAAATATAATCCCGGCTTCGTCTCCATTCATAAGAATGATTATTAAGTTTAAATTTAATTTTGAAAAGCGATGAGCTTGAAAGTTTGACTTGTGTCGAATCGTGAGTTGCGGCTTAACGACGCAACCGGTAAATCCAACAGGGTGAAATGCTTCTGGGTCAGAACGGACGTAATCAAGAGGTGCGTTATTGATCAGATTTCACCATTAGTTGAGCAGGTGCTTGTGGTGTAGTGGTTATCACATCCGCCTAACACGCGGAAGGTCCCAGGTTCGATCCTTGGCAGGCACAAGCTAAATTTCTATACATTTTTGGGAAGTTCACTCATTGTACTGTATAATGAGTGAAAATAACTGCATATGCATTAACTACGTAAACTTAATTTTTAAGTTTTCCATTTTGCTGTATAACTCTCATAGGCAATCCAGTCTAAAGCAATAAGCATTAGTGATTATTGAAATAACTCATTTATTTAAAAATTTACTTTCACAATTTAATCAGTTGACTGTATGTATCATTTCCTAAGCTAATTATATTGGGATAATCTAATTTTCTATGTACTGCATAATATTTACTCGGATGTCAAGCTACGTTGATTTGCTGTTTGAATATATAGTTTAAACGAACTACTTTTCTCGACAATTTAGTTCGATGAGTAATGCTATGCTCTCAGCTAATTTGTGACTAATAGTCAATCACCATGCACTGCTGTACTTTAGTGATGAACATAATTTGATTACGTACGACACATTTCATAATTTCACTACACAGTCGCAACCCGTAAGTTTAGAAAGCGAAATCACTGGAGTGTTTGATCAAATAACTAACGGTTGGTGGCTTATCTCCTTATTTTACCATTACAGGCGTGATCACCTGACAGTCACCATTCTGATAAAAAAGCAAAGATGCTGTTATTCATAAATGTTAACCAAATATCGTAGAAATCTATTGTTTAGAATTTCGAAGATCTGTGAGGTTTGAATTTGTTTAATTTCGTACAATAGTTGAGAATCTGGGAACGGGCCTTCGTCTAACGTGGAACCTGGAGGCTCAAATCCAAGGCCTGTTGATACGGTTCGTGATTGATATGATTTTGGCGCTAGATTAGTAGCTATCAAGCACTACACATATCACAAATTACACGTTTCAACTTCCGCATAACAAGGCCTCGCCCTGGAGGTGCCGCCAACTTGATCACCGCAAATCTCGGTGCCTGGTAAGTATGTATCATGTAATTCATCAGTCAGCAATATTTCACCAAATGAAGATTCTATTGTATCTTCAGTTTTACTACAACACATCCTTACAAACACCTCTTACGATAACTCACTAAACCATTGTCTAATTTGTTCGTTGCATCCATTCGTTTACATATTACGCGTCATCGCTGTAAATAACGCCGTTACATAACACAAACACCTTTTCACAAAGCGAAACGCTTCCCAAAATCCAACCCCTGAGGTCCTTCTAGGTTACTGGGAAGCGGAGACGTCACTCGATGATCTCGAGTGACGGCTAAAGGGGCTCTGATATACTAGATATATGCACTATAGTTCTCTTAATAGAACTGATTCATAATCACAAATGTCTATGGAAGAAAGTCCGTAGACATTTGTGATTATGGAAATTCGTTTTCGGAATTGTTTCAAAATAAAGTTTGTCTTTAAAACTGGAATAATTATTTATTTTATAGTTTATGTGATTTTATTATTTTTACTGTCTGTTTGTCTATTCGTACTGTCTTCCTTTTATTAGCTATGAAAAGGGAATAAATATACTTATGATAAAAACAATAAGAAACCAGGGAAGTGACGTTCAAAGATGATTGTTTACTGTTACATATAACAATTCAATATGATATTGGGTGTTAGTTTTAACTAATTTAATAAAATTAAAATTTATTTAATTGTTTAATATGTTGAGTTATTCATAAATGTAAAAAGTTTTAAATTCATTTTTAATAGAATAATTTCGAAAATGAATTTCAAAGAAGAGAAAATGTACACTTTTATTAATTAATAGAAAATAAATAGACGAATGCACAAACCAATGTAATTTTATGTAAGAATTGTGTTGATTCGGGGGAGGGGAAGTTTATTCAGACGTGAACCAACAATTACCAGTGTCCTCAAGTTGCTTCGCCCACAAAAGTTGTTATTGGCGATTAACTGTTTAGCGTAACAACTAAATTTCGCAGTGCTTTGCTTCCTAAGCATTTACAAGTTATGCGAGATATCCTCATCTTTAGTCATTGGTGGAATGATCATGAAACTATGTAATAAGATCGAAATTTCAGTTAGGTTTATTAAATAATTAAAAAATACACTAACAATGAGTTGTGTAACTTTTCCGGCGAAAAACACTAAGATATAATAGCACAAAATTAAAATTGTTTGTGGTGTCATCTATTATGAAATTTTGTTTAAAAATAACTTTTACATTATTAATTATTATAAAGTGGCAAAAAGCCTAATTTTCGGGGTAAAAATGTGTTTTATTTTAAAAAATTGTAAATGACGATTTTATAAAGTAAGGCCAAGGTCCTTAAATTGATTTGAAGGATTCGTTAAAAGAAGAACTTATTAGCATCAATTCCGATCAATTATTATTATTCTAATTCATATAAATTAAACTTAATTTGAAATTCAATTTAATGTTTTAGTAATTTTTCTTCTTAATTTTGATTTTAAAAAACGTTTTTGAGCTGTGTTGAAGAATTTTGTAAAATTTTATAATAATATCGAAAAGTTTTAACATTTCAATAATATGAAACTAATCCATTTTAAATAACCTATAATAATTTAATTAGTATATTTAAATACATTATAAAGACTATCATAATACATACGTCTACATGAGCATAAATCTGTTTAAAAAACTTTTTTTATAAAGTATGTTACCGGAATATAAGTATGGAATATTCCCATAAAGATGGGAATCAAATCTTCCCATATATTAGTTTCAACTTTTTAGATTTAAAACTTTTTCTTTGATTAGTTAGTTTTGAAAACTGCAATATCTCAGTTCTAATCATATAGAAGTTTGAGCTTGCATACATATACATTAACAAACATTTCCACATTTGAGTTTATTTATATGAATAAATTAAAATTGCATATAAATGTGATATTGTTTACATTTAACCGTCTTCTTGCTCTTTTTTGTTCTCAGCTCTGATAGATTTTTAAAATTTTACGAATTAAATGCAATTTTATTATTATTAAATTGAAGAAAATACAATACAAAAATTGATTAATTAATTACATTTTCAAAACTATTGAAATGTTTTATTACATGTTAGACGAAACCAGTAAAAAATATTTATTCAAAAATTTTAATTATCGGTAGCGAGACACTAATAAATGAATAAAATGTTATTATGCAAGGCGTTTAATGTAACAATGGATAGAGCAAATGTTTTAATATAAGTGTGGAGAGACGACCGGATACGTCAGATACCATTCTAGGGAACCACGATCGAATTTGAGAGCTCGAAAAACCTAGGAATTTTCGAGTGTGTAATGGTTTGGTTAGGTTAATGGGAGATAAATCAACCCAACACCTGGCCGATTTGCCGAAGAAATGCCTCTCGGAAGGACTTCCTATGGTTATTATTCAGGTGTTAGACACGTAAATAAGACCCGAAAAATTCCACATGATCAGCCCGTTTGTCAGATGCGAACCGTGGTTTTATCCATTCGACCACTGATGGATCTTTCGGGGATGGTCGGCTCCGAATATGTCGGGCTCTCAACCAACTGCTCGCTCCCATTGTGAGACTGGCTGAACCTATGATGGGCAATATTAAAAGGCCCTGTTAGCGTCCAAAGGGCGGAAAGAGTCAAAATGAAAACAAAATATTGATTTTTATACTTAAGAAATTCAAAATAATTCTGCACGTGTTTATACTGTATTACATGTATTAGGGGAGATCGGGGCAAGATCGGCATGTTAAGCTTTACTTAAATTTTGTGTAATAAATACTGCTGTAAACTGAAAAAAAAGCTTTGCATATTGTCTATTGGAATGTTACCTTACTATAGAACTGGTTAAAATCAGTTTGGAAATAAAAATAATTAAAATAATTACAACTTTACAAGAAGAGAGAAATTGACGAAGTTGCCCCGGGTATAGGGGCAAGATCGGCAACTTCTCTCTTTTTGTAAAGTTGTAATTATTTTAATTATTTTTATTAAAGTTGCCCCTGGTATAGGGGCAACAGTAATGGGGCAAGATAGGCACGTATATAAAATTATGTTATTAACAATGTATAAGTTGGAATTCACTATTAAAACAAAGAAATACAAATCCAACACCCATTTAATATTATTACAACGAAATGCAAGTTCAAAGACATATATACATGAATAACAAATGCAAACATGTTTTCATTTATCATCTGTTTGATTTTTATCCTTTGCTTCTAATGTGGCTTTATGTTGCCGATCTTACCCCGCTAGTCATGATTTCGAAACATTAAGTACAACCCTGAGAACAGAATGCCAAGCCACGATCTGGCCACGTGAATAAGTTGAAGTTACATCCTTCTAACAGGAAAAGTAACTTTCGTTATCATGGAATTATAACAAAACCTGCCAATTCAATATAAATGGAAAAAAAATATTATATGGAATTGAACGAAAATGAAAATTTGCTTGATAATTCAACTACGCTTGTTGGAGAACAATAAAAACACTACACTCAACAAGCCACCAATAAAACTCAACTGCCTAACCTATAACCAAAGTCTCCTTTTAATTTGTTTTTTAAAAAAAGCGCTTGACAAACTTGCCCCGCATGCCGAAGTTGCCCCGATCTCCCCTATATAATATAAACATTTGTAGCGGTATTGTAAATTGCATACATACAGTATATCTGTAAGAATTATTTTAACATTATTTTACTGTCTTTTATCTTACGTTTCGATTTCTATACGAATCACAAAATTCGTATGGAATTATATTGTTTTAAAAATGTTCCACGTACTCGTAAATAAAACAGAAAGTAATTCATTCGATTGTGACGGCCAGTATCGCTAAATTGTGTTTTTTGTACATTTACTTACCTATAATAAATTTATGGAGTAAAGAAGGAATGTAATCTAAAATTAAAAAAAAATAAAATTAGATTTTCTTCGATTACTATACGCTTTCCGCCTATGTACAGTGCGTTCATAGTAAATGTTAACACCAAACACTTCAGGAAGGAAAACTGAAAACAATACTTCTGTTAATTCGATTAATTCTGTTCGCAAATCATTGGTTACAAGCAGTTCTTTCATTAACTTAACCAGCTTTAATAAATCACACAATGATCATCACTCCACTATATTCAACTCCATTAATTTATAAGGTAATTTCAAAATCCTAATTTTTAATGGTTTACATTTTTGGCACTTTGATACTCTGAAATGCTTAAACTATAATTGGAGGACGGTAACAATTGAGCATCCAAAACAGTTGTTTTAAGGTTTCTCCGGGATTAAGGAATCTGAAGCTTAAACATCACTTTCTCAATACATTCAGTACTAATTTAAAAATTAAAAAAATAATAATATAGAACAACTACAATATATACTGTACGAATTTAAAAATGAAAAATTTAACTGATATTCTGCAAACATTTAATAATAATAATAATAATCTATTTTACAATTTTAAAATTAGAAACAAGCAATTTTCCCGTTTAATTCTAAAAATAATTCTATGAATTAATCATCGAAAGTCAATGTAATGAATGAATTTTAAAGTAGCAATTATATTATCAAATTTTTCATAACAGAAATTCTTATAAATACTTTAATAAGTGATTAGTAATTCTTCTTTCGCTATGGATATTTATATAGTTCATGCATTTTTTTTAAATAAAGCTTTTATAGCTTAAAACAGATTTTCTGATAAGTGTAATACGTTTCTGTTACAAACAGAAATAAACAGTAGTCATGCAAAATTTTATTTGTCACGAAACAGGAAGATTTTATAATAGAAGCGATAGAGTCCTACCAGAACAGATTGGAAATATTTTTTTTTTTTTTTAGGAAAAGAAACATTCGTCACGTAACTTACTTTAAAAAAATAAAAAAAAACAGAAAAATCTAGGCCCTCATTTAACGTTATAAGTGAATAGAAGGGGTTGATTAATCTTAGAAAAATCTATTCTACAGCGAAGCGAATAGATTTCTACCATAACAAATACCTGAAGAGTGTTGACATCCTTTCACACAAAAAAATAACTGCAAATTGGGATAGTAATCAAATATGCAGTTTTGTTTTAACGAAAGAAAATGAACAGACCTACTCTAGTTAACAAAACAATGAAGATACAATGTTTTGATTGATTCTATACACTTTAACACAGTTTACTTTCAAGCGTTAGTGTTTAGTTTTTGTTTCAGTTTTCAATTTCGATAAAATAAACAATAACTTGTTTTTAAAATTCTTTTATAAATAAATAATTTTTCTATCTTAAGAACAGGAATGATAATTTTTACACGTCTCGTGAGAGTGTCGTGTTTTTACTTATCCTCCCCATTACGTGGAGGCATTTTCAATTCCCATATTATAGTACGCTTCGTGTCCTATAGCATGTTGACACGTAGACTACATGTTTCTCTCCCCTTTTATCAAGTTTTAAAAGTATTATAAATAGTCTTATCCAAATTTTTGTAATATGATATTTGCTATTTATTCTTTTAATATTGAAGAATATTCGATTTTCATTTCTCCAATTTATTTTTAATCGTTTTGTGTAATTCAATGTTATATAGAAAGTTCAGTTACAACTACTTTGGAAACTTTTCATATTTCGGTTCAAAATAAAACGATAATTTATTCGGTTACAATAGAAACTTACTAAAAATAGGCACAGTGGAGACGGTAAAGGTGTCAACCTGTCCTTCTGGGGGATTCGGGATCGAATCCAGACGAGGAATTTTTCAGATACGTTCATCTCTAACCATCAAGTCGCACCATTATCCACGATGGGCTTGGAAAAAAAAGGCTCTATTAAGGTCCACAGGACAGAAAATGTCAAAAAAATATAGTCTAATCTATACACACACATTAATATATCAGCCAGGTTTTGCATCTATAAATAATTTTTATATTTGAAAATGTGAATTGAAATTTCATTCATGCTTACAAGAAATTTCAGGAAAAGTATTTTAATTTTTCCCTTTATTTTAAATAACTCGAAATGGATGAAATCAGATAAAACATTTAAAATTAATTTGTATTAACTTACGTTTATTTTATTTCATTAAGTTAAAATTAAAAAAAAAAAAAGTTATTTCGAATAATTTGTAAGTTTTTTTTTGAAGTAATGTTAATGTACAGTAAATAATTTTAAAAGTCATATTACAAAAATATTTTAATCAGTTTTATCAGTACATCGCATATGCAAGGATGAATAATTGGTAATATCTTTTAAATCATATTTGTAAAGATACGTCATTGATGACAGTCTCCAATCTTCAATAATTTAAAAATAAATTTGTTATTTAAAAAATAAAACATGTAACCTACTCTCTAAAAAACATTAACGTAATAAGTTTATAATAATACAGTAATAAAATTAGGTAAAAGAATAATCTATTTATATGTTTATATTTTTAATTTCATGTTGAACTTTTTTCTTTGTTTTTTTCACTTATATTTTGAAAACACGTTAATAAATAAAAAGGATCTAGCTTTAATTTATTTATCTACATTTTACATTTTTAACAAAAGGGCATTTAAAATAACCTCCACAAAAAAACGTTTACGTTAGCGGTTTGACTGTATTAAACTTTTAAATATTTGAATCCTAATCTAATCCTAAACATTTACTTATTTAATATAGATTAAGAAGTAAACAATATATTTATATATAATCTCAGAGGCCCGAATGGGTTTCCTGGAAACAAACCATTGTCGTTAATATAACGTTTATGGAAGAAGAAGATAAAAGCTATTCTTGAGGCAATCTCCCAATGTAATATTTAGTGCGTGAAGGTAGAAAGTGTAACGAACTTATACTCTTTCCATTGGAAGGAAAGATATTTAAATTTTATTAACGACTTTTTAAATATCTTTTGAATGTTTTTTTAATAAATATAACCGTTTAAAAAGATTTTACGGTAACGTTCTAAGCGGACAACAGCCTAGCTTTAAAGAACAAAATGTATACATGTCTTTATTATTATTATTTTTAGCTACACAAATATAAATTATTAAACTAAATCTTAACTATTTTTAAGATTTAAAAAAACGCGTATAAATCAAATACCAAGTATCCTTATTATATTTATTGAAGCGTACATATCTAAAATTAAAATTAAAAAGGTAAAAATACAACGTACAAACTCTCCTTGTTTACGAAGTTTATATCGATAAGAAAATAAAAAAAACCGGTTTTTTTTCTTGGTATACAAATTAAATTTTATTTAAAAGAAATAAATTAATTACCAAGCAAAGTAGGATAAAACACACTAATATTGTATATATAGAACAGCATTGTAATTTTTAAAAGTAAAATAAAAAAAAAAAATAGGTACATTATCTCTTATTGGATAGAGTACGAGGAGAAACACGAAAGTGTACAATGTAATTTATACTTTAACGATTCCGATGAAGATGTTTTTAGCGTACTTCATCATCAGGAAACTTTTTGAGCTAGAATCTTGGAGCTGATAAGTTATCTACGATGATAAAACTCCTTCCTCAATTTGCACGATATGCACATCGAGAACAAATTAAATTCTTTCTAGTTCAAGTAAATTTAATCCATTTTCTATAATTGTCTTGCCTTTTTCTTTTATATTATATAATCTTTGATATTTATGTAAAATAGGATTGATTTTATTACGAAGCAGTCGTTATTTTTACGAATGGAAGCGATGTTATTGTTCTGGTTCTATCTTATTTATTATCAAAAAAAAACTTCGTACTTTTAGAGAAGTATTAAAAATAAAGAATTTTTAAAATTTACTATAAACTAGCAATAATTCAAGAACAGGAAAATATTCAGGAAGTTTAACTTCTAGTACGAAAGATGTTTGACCTTAAAAAAAATTCGGTATTTTGTAACAAACAAGAATTCGTATGGCATTTTGATTCTCTTCTCTTGTATCGTGTTATTCTCTTGTATTAACAACTTCCTTTATTAGTGACTAACAGTAAATAAATTATTTTATAATTAATATTAAAAAAATCATTAATAAATTCTTTGTGAAACAGCTTGATTCATTACATTTAACGGTTCGGTTTGATCTTGATAATAGTATTTATGAGATCGTTCGTCTCTTTTCTAACTGAAACACGATCATTTCCAATAACTATCATCTATTGATAAAGTATTATCTGATCTGATTATCCTAGTTTAAAAGCTAATCAGCTACCTGATTATTTTCCTTACTTCAATTTACGTTTATGTTTTTCAAGCACTATCTACATCAATGTTCATTAATCATAATTCCGCTATTCGAATGAATAGAAACTTTCAAACTATTTTATAACTTTTTCAAATGTTCTTTTCGGAGTTTTTAAATAATTAACATTTTTGAAATTGAAAGCAGCAACGTGCATAGAACCTATATCATGGGGGACCCCGATGTAGAAGAAGCAAACCTATATTCACTGTGGATGAAGAGTAAATAAACTCTTAGATATTGTATATATATGTGTATAAGTGCTTTTGTGACATTCAAGTCTTCTTCCTGTGCTTATGTAATATTTTAATTAATTTATTTACGAAGGTAAGGAGGTCCGAGTCCTCTTGATCCCTTCATGATTACGCCGCTGTTTGTAAGTATAGAAACAAGTTTTTTCAGTTTGCTAGTTTAAAAAAGAATAGAAAAGTTTATGAAATTAAAATTCCTATTGCCTGAACAACCGAATATTTGAAATCTTGCTGAGATTTTTCTCTTTTGAGTTGAATCCAAGTAATAATTTTAAAATTTCAGGTTATTAATGTCTAAATGATGAAGACTTCGATGTTATCTAAGTTGTTCACTTGTCTAATTTGTGATTATTTTACCGTAACAGTTTTAAATTCTAAAATTTTACTATAATCCAAAGAGAGAGCGTGTGTGAGCGTGTGAGCGAGAGTGTGTACGTGTTTGTCTATTTTGTAGATTTTTATTTAATTTTAGATTTCAAACTCATTATTTACAAAAAGAATTTGTTTAATAACGATCTGAAAAATGAAATTTAAACCAACTTATACAGACTTTCTGTTTAAAAAATAAGCTATAACTTATGTAAACTACAGTACAAAAACACATATCAACATTTATTTATAGATTCAATTTTGAAAGTCACTTATATGTTCTTAAATTTTTTTCATTGTAATTAGAAGAATATACATTTTGAATTTATTTTATTTTATTATCAAAATATAAATTTTTTTTAAAATTCGTTTTAATTAAATGATTAAAATTTTCAAAAAAAAAAAACTTCAAAACAAAATGGGTGGCTTCATAATCCGTCCTTTTCACATGCCTCAAAAACACAACAAAGACATACGGAGGAATTTACCTTGTATTCAAGTTCTTTTCCTCAAAAAAAAAATCTCAGAAAACGTTCAAAATAAAGGTTGACTACGCTTTCTGAAGGTCTCCTCAAAAGAATCTTAGAAAAGCCTCAAAATAAAGGTCGACTCCTCCACGTAACTTTTCGTACTTGAGATATGTGAAAGGACAAATTATAAAGACACTCATTTTGTAAATTTTAATTAAAATTTTAAATTTAAACTTTTTCCTTACACTCATTTTATCTTATTAAATGTCCTTTTTAAACGCTCGTTCGTTTCAAAAATGGAAATTTGTGAAACTAAATGCTTTTCTATAAATAAAAAATCAAAACAAAACTTAAAACCTCAGAAATTCCATTGTTACTACAACATTTAATCTGATTTTATTAACAATAATATTAAAATTTTAACATATTCAAAGATTAAATATTATTTTTCCTAGAAGGAAAATGAATAGTCTCTTTCGTGATCCTATCGATTTACTCTATTGTCGACGGCTATTTTCGATCGTATTAATTTTAAGCTGTAGAAAATTACAAATTTTTCTATTCGGGATTAAATTAAAGTTTGCAAATACTCTTCATTTAGATACATTTTATATTACTTTTAAATGGAGTAACACACGGTGGATGGACACCATTCATTGTAAAAAGTGAATTTGGAACTTAATTAATTGAGGAAAGTTGAGAATGAATACACCAGAAAGATGTTTCGTTAGCAGATTTTCTTTTGCCGATCTGAGAAAATAAGGTTGTAGGAACTTGAGAGAAAAATAAGTACGTAAAACTAATTCCACAGAACGAAAAAAAAGAAAGTAAGACAATGCGAAGAAATGCTAACAATAAGTTTATTTTTAAATGCCATACAGAAACTGGTTCTATGGGAACTGAAATATTTTAATCACTTTCCGTGTGAAATATCTATTGATTTTAATATGGATTTAAAATTATCATCCAGAGATCGTCTCCGAAGTTAGTAGGAAATTGCATTATTTTATGCCTATATACTGTTTTGTAGACATGCAATATGAATCGTGCATCAAGTTGTGTGTCACATTTCAGAAAAACAAATCTGTAAAAGCTTAAATTAGAATAATGTATGGTGTGTTGAACTGTTTTAAACTTTTTAAATCTTATTTTGCATTATTCTTCTCATACTACATTAAACTAGATTATGACAATTTAATTCTTTATTTAAATTTTTGTCGATTGAACATTAAGGTAACAGATAATTTTTATAAAATTAAAATCAATTATAGGTGCGTATAATTAATTTTTTGATCTCTAATTGGGTCTCGAAATCAGAAAAATAGATAATTTTCAGGTTTAAGTATTGCAAACTATAATAAAAAAAGAAAGAGAGGATCAAAAACGAAGTTCTTTGAGTATATTTATGCTTTTCTTTCAATTTGAGATCTTGATTAAATGCTATTTCGTTTTAGTTCGGTCCTCTAATTTTGGACTCATTACAAAGAATTAAGGTTCAAGTCAAAAAAGTTCTGAAAATTATATAAGAAATTTTAAACTGATTTCTTGCTAATTTATCTTAAACTCTATTGATGAACAACCACAAAATTTTTTATTAATTTGTAGGTATTAATCATAAAAACTATCAATTTACGAAAGTATCTAATCCATAAAAGCTGTAATCAAAATTAAATTTAAATAATACAATATAATAATTTAATTTTTTAAAAAGCGATGCCAAAAAGTTTCAAACTTCCTCAGTCGAATCTAAAAATTATCAAACAAAAATAAATTTAATTTTGAAATATTCCAAAAACTAAAGCAGTCTCCACCATTGTTTAAATTTTTCCTTAAGGAAACCCAATTCTATACACGTAAGAATCACGGGCCTTAATCTAAAATTGAAAAATCTTGATTAAAATCGAGTGACTCTATCTGAATGGCCGCAATCAAGGCCAATGGGAGTGAACACGTGTGTTTAGTAGAAAGCATACAAGTCTATACCGAAGGCGGTTTTCTTCACTGGTGCATGACGCCTAAGGATTGGATCAGGGCAGATATTCTCGTCTAGATATATCGCTTTTCCTCCCCGGCTTCGAATTCCCCCCATATTATAATAAATGAATGTTGACACCAAACATTTACTTCAGTTGTAAAATAGTTCTCCATCGAGTTTGAAGTAGAAGGACTATACATGGTAAGTTCGTAAATTTCTAAGATGTTACCTTAATTTTAAAACTTTAGCTTAAAGACTTATAAACTAATCTTACTTTAATTATTCTTATTGTGTTCCTATATCGAATAGTATCGAATTTGAAATAATTCCAATAAATTAATATTTATTACAAAGAAGCTTAAGTGAATAATTTAAAGATTTAGTAAAATTTAATAATAGTTTTTATATAAAAATTATACATTTAAAATTTTAATAGTTTAATTCTTTTAACAAGCTCTTATTGTTTAGTATTTTAAGTTTTAGTGGAGTCTGTCTGTCTCTCAGTCAGGAAAGTTTGCTGAAAATTTTAATTTGATTTCACATGCAAAAAAAAAACAAAAAAAATAATGATTTAATATTAAAATTAAGACTTAAAAAAAGCTTTAATAGTTTACTAGGATGCAGTTGTTTCCTCCTACTCTGCATATGAACAAAAGGTCTACTGCTAAAAACAATTTTGACATGGTTGTTAACTTCATTTTTTGGTCAATAAGGAAGTAGCATAGTGTCAGACACAAATCTCTCCGACTCAGAATTAAAGAATTCTATATTATTCATCGAATACCAATATCATATAATAAAATAAACACAATGTATAATTTCTTTAACATCAAAATATCTCTTATAACTTTTAGCTACTCTTTAGAAACTATAGAACCTGAAGCATTTTAAAATTAGAAAAGTTCAACACACTTCATTATACATTAATGAATATATTTATCTATTGCATCATATTATAACTTTAACACTTAAAGATATTAAGCAATACCCTTAAGTGTTACACTTCAATGACATATTTTTAATTTCTGTTTCCTGATTTCATCAATTCTGTTTGATAAGTTTATTCGACCGTAAAAGATAATTCTATATTATACATATTTAACATATAATTTTACTTTTTTTCCAATTCTTCTATCCTCTATAGAAAGGAAAATTTTTCAAGAGATAAAAATCATTTTATGGAACGATGCTTGTGTCAGATATTAAATTTTATATATTTTTTTTAACATTATTAAGTTCAACAAACAGAAGTAAATAGAGACGGATGGAAGAACGAAACAATAGAACTTCCTGTTTCAATAATTACTGTAATATAGGTTTTTTTTATAATTTTTTTATTATGTTTGTGAAATGCTCCATTGATCAGTTAGGTCTTAAAATTTGTCATCCGTTTGTGGTGATGTTTATTTTATTTTATTTTATTTTATTTTTTAATGTCTGCTTTCGGTTACGTTTGTTCTCTCTTTTTAAATCCCTTATATATTTTTTTCGATTAATTTGACAATTATTTAGTAATTATCCTTATTAAAGGATGGATCCTTTCCATTTACTTTCGATTCTATTAAGGCTTGTGTTATAATTCCTGTTAGGCACTCATATCATTATTAAAATCACTTTTACACTTAGGATAAATGGTATGGAAGAGAAGTTTCAGTCATACGTTATCAGTTGTATTTATGTCGCATGTTTCCTCTTTTTTTTATCAAGTGAAAACTGATTAAGAATAGGCGTGAAAGTGATGATAACAGAGAAATTACACTACAGTAAAACCTGTGTAAACAGGACTCGTATCATACCGAATATTTTTTCTCTTTGGTAGGTGTTTCGTGCTTAACAGGTTTTTCTTTAATACAGAAAATCGCTTCATTTCTAAGAATTTTTCCTGTTTTTTAGGCAGGTTTCCATTTTATTATAGCTCCGCTTTGGAACCATAATAAAATGGAAACCTGCCTTTCTCTTATACTCGATTTGTTTTAAAGATTCTTCTTTGCATTAATTTTCTATTAACAAATCTTTAAAGCAAACACTTTTACAAATTAATAAAAACATTTATTTATGCTTTTAAATTTACAATTTTTGAGTCAATATAGTACTTTAATTAATAATTTGAAGGAAACGATGAAATAAAGAGCATTTATTTTGTACGTTTTTATATATTTGATCAATAAATCAATTAAACAAAACATCAAATTACAAATTACTCTAACCTATTTTAATTAAAGAACTCTTAAACGAATTGAAATTTTATTATAGCCTCATAATTTAATGGCATCGTTTAATTAAAACTAACGTCGTTCTCCTTAATTATTATAACTTTTATCAGTTTATAAATTTGAAATGTAATTATTTAATTATATTATTAAATAAATTATTAAAAATAATTTGATTTTAATTATTTTAATAAAAGCTGTAATCAAAATNTATTAGTTTTTGTTTTTATCTTTTAAAAATTATCACTCCATTTTCTATAGAGATTTAACAATTTTGCATGGTTTAATCATTAAAATTTAATATAAATTAATTTATTTTACGAGTTAATAAGTAATTTTATTATTTTATAAATTATAAAATATTTTTTCTTCACTTCTGATGTAAATTGGAAAGAAATTTGGAAGAAAAGATAATGTATATAAATAAGTTTTTTGGAATTTTACGCTTTCAAAAATAAATGAAAGAAATCCGAAGCTCAGAAGTGGGAATTGTTATTTTAAGTTTAAAAATATATTGCCCATTGTCTGTATAAGTAATGGATTTATTTATTTTGATTAAACTGGTTCTTGCATGAAATTAAATAATGATGGAAAAAAATAAATAGACAAAAGTGATTAATTTATAGAAATGGGAGACGAATTATTTTTGGAAACATTCTTTTCTTACTTTTTATACATCAACTACAAAAGAAGATTAAGTTTTAATATTGGAAATTATAGCAATTCAAGTGTAATTCGAACTTCAAAACGAGTTTTCTTCCGCATCTCGCCCTATTTATCTTTAACAAATGTAGTGTCACGCAATATAATTTAGTAAAAGCGTTGACCGTTACAAAACTTAATCCTATAATAATCAGCACCACGCCTATTAATTATTATTATTATATTTATTTCTGATATCTGTGTGTATAAAAATAGACAGAGAAAGTAAAGGTAAATTAATTATAAAAACTGCAATTGTTCGTCTTTAGTAGGCCCGTATCGTCTTTATTTATATTTATCTCTTATTTTAATCTAATTTTGTTCTTTTTTTCTATATTTTGCTTGAGGAGTTACCTGTTATAAATACTCCATAAAGTATAAAAATAATCTTAAATGTATTCTAGACTGTGAGAAAGTTTTGGGTCGTGTTTAGATTAATATAAATATGTTACATTCTGCACCCTTTGGTCATATACTGGGGAAATTCCTAATTAGTATTTCTAGTGCTTCCGATTGTTCCATTTCTCCTATGATTCACGAATAATTGAAAACAAAGTAGGGAAAATATTCGGACTATCTATCTTTGAGCAGAAAGCATAACGGATTCACTTGTCAGGGATATCTCTAGAAAAAGTAATACAGAAAAATAAGGATTTGCTGATAATATCTTTAAGATCTTATATTAAAGTAGAAAGTGGATTTTTGCCTAAGGAAATTGTTTCCGTATTTGAATAATCAGGTCACTGACAAACAGTTGAGTAGTATTCTATGTATCGTGGTATAGGCCTATATATATATATAAGTAAAGCATTGTTTTCATGTTTATTACTCCTATTTTTATAAACTAGCACAGAAGTTCCGCTTTATATAATCAAGATCTCTTCTAATGATTCTGGTATGACACGTGAGAATATGCATGTATGATCTTTACATGATTTAATTGCTGATATTTTTAAGAAGAAAGTAATCATATATGCGTGTAATTTCATAAATATATTTATGTTATTTTGGATATTTAATATTTAAATTTTAATGAAAAATTTTACAGGTAATTAATTTTAAAAATTAATTTTTTCAAGGCTTCATCAATATATCTCTACGCTGTCATCTCCATATTTATTTTCTGTAGAAGTATTAATGGTGAGAATAAAGAATCAACTCAAAAAGAGAAAAGACAAACTTTTCCGAATTTTAATGAAATATCCCTTAGTCCTTCGGGAGGGACTAATTTATTATATGATCTATTAGGACTGAGAAGTATTCCTTCATTAGATTATACTATCCCAACACTTCAACTACCTTTGAAACTTACGCAAAAACCGCCTGAAGCATCTGAAAATAAACCAAATTTCAAATCGACACCTCGACCGGCACCACCTTTGCCACCTCCACCTCCTGCTGTTCACTCTAAACAACAAAGTAATCCTACTAATCAGTATACTCAACCTGCTGCATCTCCATACAAACCTCCTTTTGAGGCATTACATTATCCACAATATCAAGTAGCGGAAAAACCAAAAGTGGTTCCAATAGCTGCTGTAGGATATAAAAAGCATGAGACGCCCCTAAACAGCAGACAACCGGTGCCTCAATTCATAATTATCAGTAGACGACCTCTTCCTTCTGTCGACAATCTCAGACAGTTGCCGGTTCCTCAGCAACCACAAGCTCATCCTCTACAACCTCCTCAACAAAATGCTCCAATAGTATATGCTGGACCACCTAGAGTAGCTATTCATGAAAATTACAATATTCAAGAGTTACCAGTAAATCAAGGTGCGCCTGCAATTATAAAACCACAAGACAGTCAAGTTGTACAGAATGAACAAGTGATAAGAGGACCTCGGTACTATCTTCCTCAACCGACTAAAGGACACGAAGGATATTTTGGTCCGTTTCAATTTGCTCCGGGATCATTTGACGCTCTTCTAAAATCTGATGTTTCCTTCCTCGATCATCTTTCAGGCAATGTAAACAAAAGCGACAAACCTCAATCTAGTGTAAAAGATGAAAGTTACAATACTCATGACATTCCAAATCCTCCTCCACCTCCTCCTCCCCCATCTGAACATCAGCCATCTATAAATGAGAAATATTACAAACCCCAACAAGTAAATAGTTATTCTGAAGGATCACAAAATCCTCATATTAATTCTGGACATTCATCCCAAACTGTCGAAGAAAAGGAACAATCCTATCATAAACCCATTCAGATTCAAGACTCTAAAGTTAACGAGGACAAAGACAAGACTTTAAATCCAAATATATTCGATCATAGATATTTAGCACAACAACCACCACCGCAAATTCAATACACAGATCGCAATCCGATTGGACCTATTTATAGAATTATACCACAGTCGAATCCTCCTAATGTTGCTTATCACACTCAACCTGTAAATAATTACAGAACACCAGTGCAATACGCTTCCGCAGTACAACCCAACGCTCAAATTTTACCCGTAGCTTACAGACCTGAAATACAGCCAAATTACGTAGCACAACTGCCTTACAGACAACAGATCCAACCTGTTCCTTACGTTAATTACAGACCTCAGGAACAACCTCAAATCCATCAAATCAACCCTGTATCTAATTTTAGACAACCTTATCCAAATCCTAGCCAAGCATTAGTTAATCAAGAGTATGCTGCAGTACCTAACCACGCTATCAATCAACCTAAAATCACGGTCGTGGGTTCTTATCCTAATGGATACACAAGAGGCAGAAGTGCCAATGGGCATATTGTTGAAAACCTCGAAAACCATAAAACCGAAGAAGAAGTTCAAAGACCAGAAATAACAGCTCAACATCTGAAATATGAACGGGATAATTATCATAATTTGCCAAAATACAATTCGGAAAAACCCCAGAAATTCGATGACGATACTAGATCAGAAAACAGCAGAGATTATAACGAAGATCATGAATCTGAGCAACAATCTTCAAACGATTACGATAAAGACGACGATAAACTGGATCAGTACAGAAATTACAAGAACAAAGAGGAGTACAAACCACAAGAAGAATCACATAATCACGAAAACCATCGCTATAATAGTAATACTCGATCTAGAGACTTCGACGATGATGATGAGCCATTCGACGAAGAGAGCTCTTCGCATCGTAGAAGTAAACGTCAAGTAACAAAGCAATATAAAACATCTTCTAACGATCCATCTGTTCTTAAAGTATTTCGCGAAATTGCAATTAACGATACCGATGGTGTATTAGTGGACGAACGATATGTCCGAAATAAGGAGGGAAAACCAGTACACGTTTATACTCAAACTCAACCCATTACGTACAGCGAATCCTCCACAGAAGCGGCACAAAATTATGAACTTCCCGTTCCGGTTGAAACTAGCAAAGAAGCATACGCTACCCCTAGTAATATTGCTACATCAACACCTAAAACGGATACCTCTCGTGATTCTACAATTGTTCAAGAAGTGAGAATCAACGTGAATGATGATGATGATAAACCGGAATGTGCCAAGAGTAACAACATCCCAATATGCACCTCGGACGATGATTATCCAAAGTAAACAAATTTTAATTGATCGATTTTGCCAATTTATTCATTCCTGAAATTTATGCATTTTTAATTTTTCAGAGAAAAAATTTTGAAGGCCCTTTCAGACGAAAACAATTTTCTCAGTAAACTGAGCGGAGTTACGGCATTATTTAATTCCAGTAATGCTCCTACTAATGGACAAGTCCCACCTATAGACGAAAATAATTGGAATAACATATGCCCCAGTGTAGTATCACATATAACACCTTTCAGAGCAAGAAATCTGAAAGGAGAATGGAAAATTATTGTAAACGTGGAAGAAGTTAAGCAAAATTTGAATATCGAAACATGTCTGTAAGTATTTGTATAATTTTTATTATTTATAATACAAATTAAATCTATTAAATAAAAGATGAACCCTCCTTATTAAATTATAATATCATTATACCGTACGCCAACAGATGGCGACATAAGTTTTAAATATATTTTAAGCTTATTTTTTTTTTATAAAAATCTTATTATAATTAATTATTTATATTAATAAAACTCGTAATTAATTAGATAAAGAAAGTATTTTTTTTTATAATTTTCAGAAAAGTCGGAGAAAGATGCAATCTCGTCCCTCTTCAATTCAAGACTCAATGCGATCAGAAATATGCAATATTGCATCTTCTAACTTATGACGATAACGAAGGATTAATGATTGACCAATTTTTGGTTCCAGCAGCATGTTCTTGCTCAGTGGCAAAATCCATTAAGTGATATTTTTAACGACGATAAACATTCGATACTTGATTAACTTATTTACATCATGATAAAACTTGTCCGGAATAAAAGAAAAAATAACCCGAATTAGCATAAAAGAAAGAGAGGATCAAAAACGAAGTTCTTTGAGTATATTTATGCTTTTCTTTCAATTTGAGATCTTGATTAAATGCTATTTCGTTTTAGTTCGGTCCTCTAATTTTGGACTCATTACAAAGAATTAAGGTTCAAGTCAAAAAAGTTCTGAAAATTATATAAGAAATTTTAAACTGATTTCNAATTTATTCTACTACTATATTCTATAATATCGACAGCTGTAGATATCAATCGATATTGATAAATTATTAAACAAATAATAATAATTTTACGCTCAGTAGGACACACTCCGTAGAGTTCCTAGAACACAAGTTACGTTTAGCTACGCTTACTGAAAGTCTATAATTAGTTAAGAATTCATTTGCTTGCATTTTATAACTTTCTAAAATATATTTCATTAATTTTTATACCTTTTATTTACGATATAATTGTTTTTTTTTTCTACAAAGTTTGTGTTCAATAATCAGAATTTTCTATATATAAACAAGTGTAGTAAATATACTATGGATCAAACCTCTGAACGACACACACACTACAATATGTATGGTTGCTCCTGTAAATAATATTTAGTGAATTGAAAATATATTTTGAAAAGATAAAATAGATATGAATTAAATAGTAATTAAATAATTTGCTTGGTTGGTCAGAAGACATATTTAAGAATTAGTCAAATAATGTATAATTGATTTAATTCACTTAATTGAAAAATACTTATCATATTCTAGTTATTTTATTTAAAAATTATTTTGTTTTTCTTTCATTTTTATTTAATTCTTACTTTAGTCGACTGCACCAAGTAATCGTTTTAAACTGTTCTTTAATTTGATTATTCGATTATATCACAAAAATCAGCTACAGACTGACAATTAGGAGTACCAATTTCTCATGAGAAAAAAGGGGGAAGCTAAAAAAAACATACAACACCTCGTTCATTTTTCAAAACATTTCCTTACAGTTTTCTTATGAGAAAACTTTTTAAAATTTACATTAAACCTATTATATACAAGCATAATTCCAAAATATATAAATTTAATGAAATACATACTTTTCAGTTATTCAGTTGTCAATCACATCATTATTTTAAATACTATTCTCTTTTGTATAAACCTTATAAAACTATATTGGAAACAGAAAGTTTCAGACATATTTTATTAAACTAAACTTCAATAATAACTTTCTTAATATAAAAGTGTTTCTATATGCATATAACATCAATACTATACAATGGAAATGATATGTACTAGTAGATATTGTACAATAATAAGAAATTATTATTTTTTAATTAGAATTGAATTTCCTTTCAAACTATATTAGCTTTATATTAGTATAGAACATAAACGATATCAGTGAAATATAGAGAATTTTAACTGAATTCTGTTTCAAGTCTTAATCTAAAATAATCCAGCAACGAGTAGCGTAACTTAAAACCCTCTATTTAGAAAATACTAACTTGTAAGACACGTTAGAACGAAAATTGTGTGGTGCTAGCTGTTACGAGATGTTATTAAAAATAACTTTTACATTATTATTATTATAACGTAATTCATATTGCCTTTTGAAAGATATGTTTTTAAAAATATTGTAAATGCCAATAACGAGTATAGTTTTCGTTAAGTCCGACCCCACTCGAGATATAACACTTAAATTCGTCTATCTCCTCACTTCTTTGACATTTAACCAACAAAGCTTAATAGCCTCAGTGCCCCTTACATGTATGTTACCGTACCAAATTTCGTTTCTTAATTTTTACCCATCCTGAGATATTAAATAAAATAAACGAAATATATATTCTATAAAGTAATTGATTAAATTTACTTCTATGAACTATGTGCCATGATTTTTTATTCAATAAATATCCTCTGTAATTGAAAACATTATAGCATTCCTGGGTCAGAAGATATTAAAAAGAAACAAAATTAAATTTGAACTTTCTGTTGTGGATTGAAAGAGAAAGACAAGCAACAGTATTACTGATTGTTTCTGTTGATCTGTATGTCAAGGAGTCTGATTGGGCACAGTGGAAGGGGTGACATCGCCAAAGAAGTACCGATTCCAAATTCCGAGGTAGGTGAACTAGCGGCGACCTGTCGATCGAGAATAGAACACTGTTTTTATATTTTTCAAATACCACATCTCACTCCTTGTAATGCTCCTAAGGAATAATACATAGCATGGAATATTGAAGAACCGAACGTTACGTTATTTTATTAATTACGTACAAAAAAGTGACATATTGTATGTGTCATGGTTTTCGGTGCTTATTCCTTTATTCAAATAGTATATAAATAATCGAGTTAACTGTTCTCTTTCAGCCATATATTCGATAGTTAAGTGAATGCTCAGATAGTTCTTTAAAATTAAATTGAGAAGTGTAAATTGTACTATAATTTATCCAAATAATATTGGAACTTTAAAAACAACTACAATAATTTAAGCCGATAGTAATGCCGACCGGATGGCCAAGATGGTTACGACGTCAGTCTACCGGTCTAAACAATTCAGGAATTTTTCTTGATATGTCGGCCCTCATCCTTCACATCCCAGTTGCTGGTCGAACCCATGATAGGCTTAGAAAAATGCCCTCTTCGTGGCCGCAAAGAAAGAGGAAAGAGGCAAAAAATGAAAAAAGAACAGTGTTACACGCTTTTTCTTTCCCTTAAAACATAATTGGCAACGATGATATTTTGCATGAGTTTCTAGGCGGTATCGTCCCGTAGTAAAGTGTGACGTAATTGTCATGTAATAGTAGTTGTATGGTATATGATGGTCGTTACACGGGGAATAATGTCTTTCCGGAGGTCTTTTAAAGGGAAACTGGCCTCTATTTAGGCGTTACAGACGTGGAAAACTCCACGTGGCCAGCCGGTTCGGGCGAGGCGTGAACCCATGTGTTCAGGAAACGGAACCGCTTGGCCACTATATTAAATACCTTAGCCGCTTGGCTAAGGTGTTTAATATGCAGATTTCAAGCTGATCTCTTGCGATGAAATCATTGTAATATATTTTCAATTTTGTAAAATCCACCCGGATGGTAACTTTCATATTAATTAATTTAAATTAGTGCTGTTTATTCATGATAATTATGAACCTTATAAATCTTCCCTATCACACTAAACCAACAAAGTTCGCGTTTTAAATACGCAATATATACAATAATTCAGAATATAATTTTTATAACGATCTTGTTTATTTTGAATCCTTACAATATCTAGTATTTTCTGACCTGTACTACTTTATTAATTATTGCAATATATACTATCATTGCCATCATTTTAAAAACAAGCGTGAGACAGTCTAAGAAAGAAAAAACACAAGAGCACTACGGACAAAAATCTCTTGCTCCTGTAGTAAAATTACATCGGCGCAATTCTGGAAAAATAAAAACAAAATCATTCCGTATCCTTCTGCTCTTGTATTTATGATTGGCCATACTGTTGGCGCCAAAATATGCAAGATGCAAAGAACACGTGACAAAGTCTGTAGTTGTTTGACATAACAAGAATGTCAAGTAACTCTATAGATTTTTCCTAATATGCATACAGTATTAATACATAAAAGTATTGAATTCGTACGTACTGTACTAATATACAGTAAATCCTGGACTCCATATTACCTGAAAACAGAAACTCAGAAACAGAACTGAAACATAGAGTTTCCGTTTCAGTTATGTTTTCGTTTTAACTCGACACCACTAGAAATGCGCCATCTGTTGATCAGTTCTGTAATTGTCGTAGAGTCAAACATGGACGACGCTACGGATTTTGCCACGATTTCTCTGCAAAAAATGTAAATAATCTTTGAATTATTTACATTTTTTGTCGTACAGACATCTGTATTTTCTAACTTGTTCGATGAAGAATTCCAAATCTATTTATTTCCTCGTCGTTTGCGCTACACTTTCTGCCATTACGACAATCAAACTACACGTGACTAGTGCACGTGATTACGCGTCACAAATCCTTGTGTTTTTATTGGTTGCAGTACGACAGAACGCAGGACGAAAACGGAAAAGTTAAATAATTTTTAACTCTGCTTTCAGTCTTGTTTCTGTCCAACCGAACGTTACAAAACTGAAAGTTTCGTCAGTTTGGCTTTCAGTTTTACGATTACGTTGCGGATTCCGGTAATGTGGAGTCCAGGCTTTACTTTCCGCCTTCAAGTATAGGAGAAAATCCTTCTAAATCAGAAACGGACTGGTACAGAAACTATCAACAGTATTTATAATTACAACATATACGACGTTATTTATGGCAAAATCCATTTCCCATATTTTGTTTTCTTCCTTAATGGCGTGATGGATAGCTTCTTGCTAGTTTCGGCCATTAACGTGACGACCGACATTGTTTCGATTAACTAATTCCTCTGCTTACTGTAACGGAAACAGTTTCCGTCCTCATATTTCTTCAACGTAACCTGTCGTAACCAAAATGTCAAATTTAAATACTGCTTTGTATTTGAGAGAGAAAGTGATTATCACAAATAAAAAAACATTTATTAGTCTATATAACTAAACACTACAGAAGCTGTTTGTAATCCTATAACCAATAAGAGTGGGCTTCCATCACGTGAATTTGTTTAAAGGCAGAACGAAGTAAGGATGAATAGAGTATAGACGTTTGTCCAAGATGGCATCGGAAAATCTTGAATTACTATTGTGCTTTTTTTTTGTATTGATTTATTAAGTGAAAACATAAATATTAGTGTCGCCATCTGTCGGAACAGAATTACACTCGTAATGATATTTATTTATTTTCTGTACTCTATTTGTATAATTATTCAATATTTTCAAACTATTTATTAATATTCACATGCCTAAAATGTAACATATTTAATTATATTATGTTTACACTTCTCACACAATATTTTCGGAAATATCAGTGAAATTGGTGCATTTTAATTATTAATTACAACATAATTATCAAAATTTGACTTTGCAAATACACTCCATGCTCATTAGTCAAGAAGATAATCAACTGTCAAAAGCCTAAGTCTTTTCCAATAACAACGCTGTAAGCTACAACTTATCTGAATTTTTAATTGTTGTTCTTTTGTATTTTTCTGAGCCAAATTTAAATATTTAAAGAACAAAAACTGCTCACTTGGAATAGAAAAACATCTAGATTTAGCCCTAATTTTGGGTTATTTTTTCTTTTTATTTTATAGAGCTTCATTAGGAAGGACAACAGTTAAGTATACGATAGAAGTGAAATTATTTGTGTTTACATTTGCGACTTTTTAATTATAAAAGATAAAATGTTTATATTTTACGACACTAAAAACAATTATCAGAGATTGTTTTAATAAGTTTTTTCACTGTCAACACGAAATATTTCTGTATTTCTCAAGAAAAAAACAAGAATCAAAATTCGTACGTAGAATGAAGGAGGTGTGTGTACACGCGTAAAGGACTTTGTGGTTACCGCATAATAAAGAAAATAATTAATTGCTAAATATAATAATGAGACATTTTATTATTTTATGTCATTGTAACATTTCCATTTTGTAAACTGCATTTTAATTATTCACGTCACAATTAGCGGAGGTTAAGTTTTCCTTTTCGTTTTTCAATTCAAAATGCTGTAAACTCCATTTTAAATTTTAAAAAAGTGCGAACATATTTCAGAGATTGCTCATTTTTCTTTAAAATATAATTATTTCGATTATCATTATTAAACTTATACTTAATCTTTGTGTATATATTTTATTATTTTATTTATTTATTTTATAAATACTGTTTACTTTGACCGCATTAAAATTGCAACTTGGATCCGGTCATTATCAAAATTTTTTTTATATTTTCATAATCTTTATAGAGATTTGTTATTTATCACAATTTTTCAAAAGAAAATGACATATTAGTATCATTTTCTTTTGAAAAATTGTGTAAACAGACATCAAATAAATAGAGACTTGCCGCAATTAAACAGAATAATAAATCTGTCATTGACAGAATAATTCAGATTTAAAATCAGTAAAGGAAGCATTTAATAGGCAAATGTCACATTGTAATGATTTATGTGTTTAATGGGAACGAAACCTGTTAACCGATATCACACCGTATCCTCCATTTAATCTCTGAAGTTATCCTTTAATATAAGCATTCTTCGTCTACAGGAAATCAAACTTCTCTAGGAATGTTTTTATTTTAAATATTCGTTCTAATTCAAATCTTGTCTTTTGCATTATTAAAAAAATAATAAGAAGAATTAAATAAAAATTCCTTAAGTTAATAAAACAGTTTTGCGCTCGAAATAATTCGAATAAAGTCTGCCATCTTTGTTTTCTTCTTACCTCAAAAACGAGTAATGGAAAACAAAGAGAATTTCCTACATTTTAAATCTAAATGAAAAAAAATCATATAGGATTTTCTTTCTTTCTCGCAAAATCTAATACAAAGTGCAGTTTCTTATCAGACTTAACCATGATTCTTGATTTTCTCCATCACATAATCTCTGTTATGTAGCCCATCTGAGCTTGATATTATACTGTAAATTCATTTAATATAATAAAGTTTTCAATAAAATTCATATACAGTATTTATAATGTATTTTTTCAAAATTATATGTTTTATAATATAAATAAACTGAAATTTGTTCGATCCGTATAAGCTTATAAAATAGTTACAGAAATTATATTTTAAACCTAATAATTTATCGAGTACATCGCAGAAAATTATATATATATATATATATACAGTATATAAATTTTATTTTTTGAGTGTTTAAGTAGACAATGCATTTTCATGCATCGCATTGAACTAAATTATAAACGTGGAGAAAATAACAACGCATTTGATATAACGTTATCGATACGAGGTCAAGAATTTTCTTTCCCGATAATTTCCTATTTTTGGAAAGATAATAATAATGCGTCACTCAATCAGAGCATATGACATACATCTCGGCATAATCCTAAGTTATGCTAACATCTCCAATGATCATCTATTATATAAATCAAAAATCAAAATGTCCATACGGTGTATCAGGAAAATAAAAGAACTAATCCAAATTTCCCGTCCCGATTAATGCTTTATAAATGCCCTATTTGCTCGCTTCCGAAAGAATTTCTCCGGATTTGCATCCTTTCCTTCCTCGTTTTAAACAGAATTATTTCTATCCAGAGAAAAATTGACAGTAAAAATATCTTAATGAAGAATTTTCCTAGAATAATAAATACTGCATCAGAAAAACAATATAACAAATACAAAATTTGGGAAGGACCTCATCATCGTCGGTTATTGACTGGGGATGAGAGACGTAAAATGGGGCTGGCCTAGTCACAAATTCCTCCCGAAAGCCATAAAAGTCTTTTGGCTTTCAAGATGAATAAGATTAATTAATAAAACAAACAAATTACTTTTTTTTTACTTTCATATATATTTTTTTACACAAAAACTAAACTTTTCTGTGGCCGGGATTCGGACCAAATGATCGCTTCTGTTTGACCTGCTTGTTAATGAACATCAATTAAAAATTTTAGTGTCAATCAAATTGCAATTTTTTTTTAAATCTTTAACTGCTAACTCAATTAAAGTATTTAAATTATTATAACTTATTTTACGACTGATTGCTAATAGACGGCATTCTTTTATCCCAGATTATAATCTAAAATATGGCAAAACTACTTATATAAAAAGCATTTAAAACGAACAAAGCTCAATTGCGAGACATTACAATACACAAACTATTCTTTCTTGTATTGACTTTCATACAATAACTCTGGGGGACGTTAATTGAACAAGCAACTAAATCGAAGATTATTTGACGATATATAATCATCATCCTGTCTACTACGGCCTAATGGCCTGTTACGGTCATTTCCCATCTTTTCAAAGTTTTATAAGAGCCTCAGATTTATTTATTCTTCTTGAATTGCAGTAAAATATGTCTTCAAAAATATACAGGATCTAACAGGAACTATTTTTTTATAGCACCATAACGTTTCCATTTGACTAATACAAAAGAATTGTTATAAACGTATAGAAATATCTTTATCCTCTTCAGTTTCTTTAATAATATGCAATTTATTCTACTACTATATTCTATAATATCGACAGCTGTAGATATCAATCGATATTGATAAATTATTAAACAAATAATAATAATTTTACGCTCAGTAGGACACACTCCGTAGAGTTCCTAGAACACAAGTTACGTTTAGCTACGCTTACTGAAAGTCTATAATTAGTTAAGAATTCATTTGCTTGCATTTTATAACTTTCTAAAATATATTTCATTAATTTTTATACCTTTTATTTACGATATAATTGTTTTTTTTTTCTACAAAGTTTGTGTTCAATAATCAGAATTTTCTATATATAAACAAGTGTAGTAAATATACTATGGATCAAACCTCTGAACGACACACACAAAAATGGCTGTTATTGAAGGTTCGAATGTATTATATTTCTTGCAAAAACTACTAAATATATATTACTGAAGAAGAATAAAGTTACTATTTTAATAGGTCTAGGCTTATATCATTTTTTTTTCTTCCTAGATTTTCACATCTCTTTACTAAACTAATTTTTCCTTCTTTTTTTATGATCACATCCATGTTAAATTTTTACTTTCTTTTAATTTCTAATAGGATTATATCGTGTTAGTTTTCTTTTCCCGATTGATTTTAACCGTCCCCTTCTTCATCTTTCGTAACATTCAATTGTTACATTTATCTAACAAACTTTTGAATGAAGAAACAAGAAATCTCCAGTTTGGTTTAGCAAGCGTTATTAAGAATCTCTATCGCTATTCTATTTATAATCGTTTTTAATTTCCATCTTAATTTTTGCAAATGAAGGTCTATTTTAAATATTTGTACTAACCTATTCTCTTTAACCCTTCAAGCTTTCAGTCAACGCTTGGCTGAAGATGTTGCTGGCAAAGAAATTTCCGCTTGAATTACAAAAACAATGTTATTAAAAGGGATCCTCACGCACTGTTTAGGATTGGAACCTTAAACTCTCCTTATTAGTGGCATCATCTAACATTATATTAATTAATAGCCGATCCATTTTTTTACAGATTTTCCTATCTTAAAATTATATAATACATTTCTTCTTATTTATTCATTCAATAATCGTCGCTTTTTGGACTCTTTCCATAAGTAGTTAGAGGTCCTTTACTAGGCCCATCGTGGGTTCGGCCACACCCACAATGGAGAGTCCGAATGGAGAAAGACTGGGCCCGACATATCCTGTATCTTAGACTGACCATCTCCGAAAAATTCCCAGATTCGAACCCCGGATTACCAGAGCGGTCCTCGTCTCGTCCATCCGACCAGTAATACGTTTGTAACAAACTTAAATTCGAATTTAGATTTATAAGTATCTGATGTAATAATAAAATTAGTATTAAATAAATACTTTCATTTCAAAACAGCGTTTATACAAAAATATGGTTGTATCAAAGGACGAGTGAAATTGCTTATACAAAAGTAATTAACACATTCAGAAGCCGGCAAGTGGAAAAACCACTTTTTAATTTCCCTTCTCTAATACAGAAGTCGCTTTTAATACTATCGAAATGTAACGAGATCCGTCAATAACAAAGCAATATCGGAAACACCCAAATTCCAGTGTATTTTACGCCCTATATGGCATAAAACCTTCTCTCTACCACCCCTTAACGTTTGAATTGCACGGAACTTAAATTGTTTGCAATTAAAAAAGCCATTAATATAACCAACCACTAACAACAATTAAAAATGAATTAAGTATAATAACGAAATTAAATTCGTTACTCATTTATGAAAGTTTTTGTGTCTAAAAATTCGTTGGAAATATAGCACACTTGGGAAATTTTCTATTTTTAAATATTAGATAATGAACATCAGCTATAATAAGCAATGGCGACCGTGAAAACCTTAGCGTGACAAACGACAGAAATCACGTTTCTATACGCAAGCGAAAATAATAAAACAATAAACGTAAACAATCTCGCATAACACTTCTTTTATGGACAAAAATTCGGTTAATTTAAATAACTAGCACTAAGGAAGCTATCGGGAAAAAAAAACAACGTAAATGGTTAACAAGACGCCCAACTATTAAAAATGCCTAAGCAAAATATAATTCCATTAAGAAAAAAAAATGTATAGCGTTATTTATAAACAACTTCTCGGTGTTTTAGGGAAAAACGAGATTTGGATCAGTAATTCTTGGGTTGGGTGACACGTTGCCCTACTGTATTTGCTCTACTGGTTTCTTTTAACTGGGTGCACCGCCTGCGATTGGCGGATGGAAGGGCATATAAGCCATTCTGCCAAGCTATAGCAAATGGTCACGAACTTGCAACCATGTGCTTCACCATTTGGGTAAGTGCTGCTAATTTTTTATAGTCTAACCGTACTGTACCTTATCTATTAACGTTAATTTTTTTTCCGTAATAGTATTTTTATATAGTATTTTCTTGTTGTTTTTAAAACGTTTGGGTTATTAAAAGAGGTTTTTTGTTATAGGTTATCGAGACTTTAGCATTATGCGCCGGTACATTAGGTTTCTATATGGATGATTTCGGCGACGAACACTTTTCGCCCTCTAATGTTTACTATGATCAATTACCTTTGGAACAATACCATCCTCTATGGACGAAAAATTTCTTCCCTAAGAAGAGCTTCAATAAATTTGCGGCTAATCCTTTCCCTTTCAAAGTACCTTTTGAAGCTTCGTCGTCACTTTTGTCTGAGGAACAACGATTAATACCGTTCGCAGTCGCTCCCTCTAAACCAAACTCTCCCTCAGATAATAATTATTTCAACAGAGAACAAGTTATTAACTACAACCATCTTCAAAATTCTCCATCAGATCCCGTGGAGACTGAAGTGTATCACGTCAAATTGCCACCCGTAATAGTAGATCATACTGGACAATATCACAGAGTGCCAGCAGGAACTTTGGTGCAGATGTTGAAAGGTGCACAGGCGCTAAACAGACTTCAACCTCAAGGCGTACACTACGCCTCCGGAAATAACCATTACGTGAATTCCCAGCTGCCTTTTCAACACGCTCAACATGGTCAACCGACTCAGCAAGTCCACGAAACCGCTTCTTACATCCCTTTAAGAGATATATATCAAAACCATAAACTAGTAGACCAAATAGATAGACCTTACGTCCATTATTATTCATTACCGCACAATCACAATTATCATCATTCTTATCTGCATAACCACCAGATCACGCAGCCCTATTCGCCCGTGATTACCATACCTCCTCGATCTGCAGCCAAGCCACTGCTGGTGAAAAGCGAAATCAAAGTAGCCAATACTAGTACTGCACCCTCTAACCAAACCAACAATCCCGATTTAAAGTTTTCTCAGAGAGACGACGGCGCTTTCGGAAATTTGAGAGGCATCGAAACGCCTCCCCAACCGCAAGGTCGAGCCGATGGTTCAGCGCAGAGGTATTTTAATACCCCACCTTTCAACAGGCAGAAAATCAGATCGAAAGAACCACCCAGCTGTGTGAATGGCACTAATGCCACATTCTGCCTAGAGGATGACGAATACCCATCGTAAGTAAAATACCTATTACTACCGAAGTTATAACTAGCATCGTAAACTAACACTAGATTCGGATCTTTACTTCCTTAAATGATAATTTATTGTTATTTAAATTAAAATTACTATCTTAAAGTACCTATCAGATAATATTTTTGATAATCGAATAGATAAATGTTCCTTTTTTTAAGTAGGACAAAAAGCAATAAATAGCAATTTTAGAAAATTATAATTAATATCAATTTTGTTCATTACAAAAAATGCTAAATTCTTTAAGAATCAGTGCGTCCATAATGAAAACTTTATGGCACATCGATTAATTACAATAACGTTTTTGTATTCTTTCCAGGGAGATCATCAGGCTGTCCATGAACAATAATCAATTCCTATTAGAACGTATTCTTGCAGACCCGACAGACAGCAGTTCCATTAATTTAGTAGAGGGTGTGGACGGAAATTCCACTTCCGGAAACATCCGCGAAAAAAACGGCACCAGTTCTAAAGACGGAAATTACATCTGCTCCTCTACTGTCACTTACGCCCAACCTCTGCGTGCATCTAATATCGATGGAGACTGGAAAGTCATTGTTAACTTGAAAGAGCGTGAAGGAGGAGCAAAATATTCTCAAACAGTGCGTCTGGAAGAGTGCAGGTAAGTGTTATTTTCTCATCTGTAAGTTGTTTCTCACCGTACGTTCGCGTCGCGTATCTTCTAACGTAATTTTATAATTGTTCTAAAACGGAAGAAATTATTTCGATAGAAGTCATGGCGTGGCGTAACAACTTACAGATGTAGCGCATTTTATGTATAAATATACCAAAGGCTTTCTATAACGAACTGCTTTACAGCACTCCCGAATCGTCGTGCAACTTTCTGAACGGAGTTGTCAATTCTCGCTGCGTACAGAAATTCAACTTGCAGCGATTGTTGGCATGGAGTTACGAAGAGGGCATCCACTTCGACGTGTTCCGTCTTCCCATCGCGTGTTCGTGTCAAGTGCGTCGTGCGGGAGAACTGCCGTGATGCGGTAGCAACCAGTGCGTTACCACCAGCTGAGTGGAAAGTGTATTGGGTAGAAGGCATCCTGAAGGGATGTAGCGCGTACAACTAATCCTTTACCATCACAGGGCGTCTATTGCTGTCACACTCGCGTATACAACCGGATTAAGACGTCTAAAATTCCGGCACAATTCTGTTTCACTTCTCTTATTAGTTTTTTTAAAATGTCATTCGAGTGTTTATCATCGTCACTAACTTATGTTCGAAATAAACTCATCGCCTATAAATGTTTCATGTTATTTTCTAATTTTATTGATATATCATATCAAAACAACACCATTTAAGTAGTTGAATAGCTTTAATTGTACATCTGATGACATTACATACCCACTAACAACTAAGATGAAACATATAAAATGACGTTAGCATCACTATGAACAGACCACTGACCAGATTAATAGCGATTAATCGATACTAGGGACCGTGTCTAAGTTGCAACGAATAATCCCTTAAATTTTGAACTTACGACCGAAGAGTGCAGCTTTTGTACAGAAGTGAAACTGCTAGGAGGGACAAAAATTTCTACCAATAAATACAAACGATGCAACACCCAGCTAATGGATATTTACATATTTCTTAATCGGAAACTCGGGCGAAACGTTCCCATCGTGGCAAATTAACAGATGCCATGCTCTTGAATACAGAAGAGAAGATGGTGGCGTTCTAATGTCCAAAGAAAAAAGAATTAACATGCGAGTAAATTGGCACTAGCCTCTCAAATGGACGCACTGGGAATTTTTTTAAAGCTTCCGTTCGAAAGTTGAAACTATTATACTGGTCAGTGGCACTAAATAGTTAAACTTACATTTATTTGAATTTTTTTCGTTTTTAACCTTTTTGTCAAATGCGCTTAAAATAGCAATTTCTACTCTTCTAATGGCATCCAAATCACTTTGAATTTCGGGGCATCTTCGAAACTCTGCCCATAAGCTACCTGAAGCATGCACAAAAATATTCCCGGTTAACGAGGAAGAGAGGCATGCTACCTTTACAATGAAACAACAGGAAATTCTTAACAAGTTTACATTATGGTGAATTTCTTTTTATATATATATATTTACCGCATATTTTTAAATATTTATATATAATACACATTGAGAAAGTAGTGCTGAGGTACAGAAGTTTCTTCAATTATATACCAAAACAAAAGAATTTCATTTCTCCTTTGGATGTGGCCCCGATGAGATTCCGACACAAATCATACTTAATCCGTCGTCTTTCACCCCTCCCCACTGTTTCAAATATGGTTTCGCAGTAAACGCCATCAGTCAACAATCTGTATCACAGAAAAGTCTGCAAGAATTTGCCACCAATAGTTGGGAAGGACAATAATTCTGCGCTATTGTAAACACGTACAACACGGACCAAAGTGATCTAAACACTTAAATAAAGCACCTGGCTGAGTCGCTGCTGATCACTGATGTGAATTGCTGCCACTGTTATCAAGATCCTTTTTTAATCTTATATTTAAAACTAATACAGATCCGGGTTATATCCCTGTTCCCTAAAATCAGTCCAGCTGTATTAGGAAACACCTGTCATGTATTGCTGATGCCTGAGGTTTAAATCAATCTTCTGATTGTGCTCTATGGACACAACTGAAATAGCACCCCAAGGGAAATAATACTGATTGTCACCCCGGACATATCTATGGACTTTTTCTTAAACGTGAAACAGCTAGCTATAAATACTACTGGAAAATATACTTCCTCTCTTTCGCATAACGTCAGCAGCGTGAATTAACGTGCCGACAACTGCGAACAAATTTCCTATGATAGTTTCTACTCTGAGCTTCTTTGGTATTAATTTTTATCATCATTTATGCAATATACGACAATAATATGGCATATCTACAAACTAAACTTCCATCTTTTGATTTTTAAAATTGCATGGGTGTACTTAATCTCGTTGAGAAGTTGCGTAAACATCAAAAAACGAAAAACTAATGGCTTAATGGATGCGAGATAAATTTACAGGGTTGTCACCATCATACAATTTTAAGTGACCTTGGAAAATGAATCATGGACTTACATAACTTTTTTTGTTTTCTTTTTACATGATAGACGAAAAAGTCTGAAGAATTATCCAACTTCATTAAAGGGTGAAAATAAGCAAGTTGAAACACTCAATGTTCGAATCTTCAACCTGCATAAATCCAGCATGTCAAAGTCACTGGTAAAGCACAAAGTAATATTTGTGCAAAATGGGACTTTCGGGGTAGCTATAATGGTGTTGGTGTTGTAGCACCATAATAGAATGCTAATGAGTTCAAACACAGATCATATACACCACATCACAGATATGGTATTTTTACAGGAGGTATAAATTCTAAAATTAATTTCACGAACAACTGAAATTTTCATTATTGTTTGTCCCCAACATTTCTGCTGCTGCTGTTGCTGCATAGTTTTTGTCACTGTCAACATTCTCTGGTATATTATTTTGTTCCACAGTAAACGTTGCTTCGACTTTTTCCTCAGAGCTCACAAGATTACTGTTGGTTGCCACACTAGGAGCATTATAATTCTGTTCTTCTAAAACGGACATGCTTGAAACCTCTCCTTCTGTATCCAGATGCTCATCCAAATATAATTCGGCTCCATGAAACACGTAACGATTCGGTGGAACAATCAAAAAGGTATTTTCTGTAAGATAATACTAGAATTAATCTTATATAAATCTTAATAGTTTTTAAAATAAGTTTGCTGATAGATAAAGTTATTTAATAATTTACACAGTTTCTTATAGAAATACTTATCAATTATCAAAATGTTGCTCTACATGAAACTAATTATTCATATAAAAATTCAATACAATTTTCTACTTCCCAATCTTAACTTATTTCAGACAGGATCATGGCTGAATCACTTCCAAATTAACTTATAAATGTAAAAATTCCTGTGAAAATCTATTTAAAATTTACAATGAAATTTTATCTTATTCAGATAAAAACATATTCAGTCTAATCTGATAAGTGTTTCCAGTATTTCTCTAACATTTTAGAATCAGTAAGTCGTTATAATATTAGTAATAAAATTTAAAATATACGTAAACTTCATTTAAATGTATTATTTTGACAAGTGATTAAGTATTTTCTTTATTGATAATGCTCCAATTAAAGTAGCTTTTTTTCCTAAATTTCTTTTATTACAAAAATGAAAATATTTTTCATTTATATTTTTCTATATAAAATAGACGAGTTCCTATTACCGTATAATTTTACAAATTATGTTCAGAATTAAATATGCCAAGGTAAAATAAACGTTTTCTTTGACACTTTTATAATGACATAATTTAATCGGACAATTTCTACTTCCGTTATTTTTTATAATACGATCATGTAATCAAGATGGATCTCATCTCATTTGTGTCAGAAAAACTGATCATGAAAATAAAATAACTATAGATTGATCCACAATTACTTCATTGAGTACCAATAAATGCAACTAAATATAACCTAAAACTATGTTATCATTGCAGATGGCATAATGAAATATTCACGAAATAAGGTTTCTTAAATGTTTTATGAATGAATGAAAAGAAAAATCAGATTTTGGAAATTTGAGAGATATAGAAAAACATAATTGTTGGCTATTCTATAAATTCAATTTCTACAAAAATATATCAAAACACAAAATATTAAATTTATAGTCTTAAAAAGAAGAAAAATATACTAGGATTATGTTTCTATAAGCCATTCTCATATTTTATCCAAGATACCATTTATAATCTAAAATAATATTAATAAAAATTGAAAGCTAAAATGCTTATTGAATTTATTTATTTAGATACTGCAATATTTACATTCATTGTAAAAGCAAGCTAAAATTAATAACCACTAAACTTAAATTGCTAATCTTAATTTAATTACAATGATTATATCAAAGTGAAAACTAAAAATTGGATTTTTAATATAGTTTTTTTATTAATAGTTCAAGTATTTACAGATCACCTTCAAAATAAGCACCATCTGCTATACTCGTACATTTCTGCTGATGTTCATACCACTTTTAAAAGAGCCTTGCAGCTCATTCTGCATTATCTCCAAGTATAATCATTGCAACGTCTCCCTTTCTCTTTGTTAATTTTAATCTATAATAGAGCTTTTATTTTGGTTAAAATATGAAAATCTGAGGGGAGAGAACTCATAAGATAGACATAAAAGTACAGATATGTGATATTTTGCCAGATGTACAGTAACTAGGAGAGTATGATGTGCTAAAGTTGTTGGGAAAAGGTGAACTCAGTTTTTTGTTTGTTGTAGATTAGGCCATTTTCATCTTATATCAGAGCAGCAACTAAGAATGTCAATGTATGGTTCCTTAGTTAAAATGCCTATTGTTGGAAACAATACAATGCACCAGATCTTTCAACATCAGCCTACAATAACTACACAGAGATAATACAGAATGAGCTGTAAGACAGTTTTAATTAATGGTAGAAATGTTAGTAGAAGCATCTGACTTCATAAGATACTCATTTTGATGATTATCTTCTGCAAATACTTGTTACTATTATACAGGGTGATTCAAAAGTCAGAGAAATTTTAAAAAGTTAATAACTCACAAATTATTTATAGTAAGATGTGGTTTTCACAGAAATGCTTAGAAGTGGAATTTTTTTTATAGTAATAAAAATTTTATTAAAATAGTTACATTTCTTGCCATAGATGGTGCTGTAGGAAATTGAAAGCATTTGTAAGTTCTTAAAATAAGACTAAAAATTTTTAATGTTCTTATTGTAAGTTCTACTAACAACTATAAAAATTATGTAATCTTATCAAGCACCATTTACGGCAAGAAACGTACTATTTTGGTACTAAAATTTTTATTACACTTAAAAAAAATCCAGCTTCTTACTAAGCATTTTTGTGAAAACCACATCATTTTACTGTAAATAGTTTGTGAGTTATTAATTTTTTTAAATTTCTGTGACTTTTGAATCACCCTGTATTTGTTACTTGCAAATACTATATTACTGTACTGTAATAAAAACTACACTAAAAATTCAGTTTAGTTTTGACTACCACATAAAATATTTTAAACATTAAAACTTTGATTCACAATTTTCCAATGCAATCAAAAATCTCTAATTCTTTTTAAAGGTTCACGTGAATTGTTTATAGTAAACTTAATAACCACAAAGGTCAAGACATAAATCATTTTTATAACCCTTAAAAAATAAACCGTACTATACATTAATAATAATTAGTATTTGGAAAGTACAAACAAATTTGGATAACGTTTTAAAGATCATAAATTTAAATTGCTATTCCTTAATACTTTGCACATTTTTAAACAAAAAAAATTCTTAGATTGGTTTATGATTACACTAAAGCTAAAGAGGACACACATGAAATCAAACATTCTACAAAATAGGAAAGCTTATGTACTGAAATTTAAACTATTTGATGTATGAGGTTAAATCAAAATGTTCAGAGACTAAATTAATATTTAGGAAAAGATGAGTCTTACATTTATTCAACAGATTTCTTTTAGTCTCCATAACTCTATGTAGACCGCCAAACTTTAACTGTCAACCCCCAACCACTTTCCAAAACCTCACATTGACCCCCATCATAAAGTTTTATTACAAGTGTAAGTGTATGAGCAAAAAAAAAAATAAACGTTGTGATCTCTGATATCTGTATAAAAAAAAAAAGGTTGTAACCCATTGCCGCATCGACCTCCCCAATGATGTTGCATCGACCCCTGGGGGTCGATATAGACCACTTTGGCAACCCCTGATGTAGACTAATTCCAGCACTTCTGAAAGTGATTATGATATGCTACTTTTAGAAATGCTAATACAGGTATCCCTTGTTTAACATGGTTAATTAATCCCGCGATCCTACCAGGTATATCGAAATCGCATTAATCAAACTATGATATCTATGTTAAGTAAAGACATGTAAATTGAAACTTCTGTCGTGTATAAGAAGGGACTGCTACAATTAGTTTTGCAAGTTAACCAAATCCCATGTTAAGAAAGGGATACCTATAGTTTATCATGTTTCGAATAGTTTGGTTGATTGTTGAAAAGTTATGTTCTTTCAAAGAAATTTTAAAATTTATATGTAAAAATATAGTATAATCTCTCTTTTTAACTCGTCAAATAAAATTTGAACAATATGTAGATAGATCATTGATAAAATTCTTAAAAAGTTCTGAGAAGACATTTTTCAAAAAACAAAGAATCAGAAATTGGTGCTTGTATTTTAAGTGAAATGCAGCACTTAGCATTTCCTATAAGCACCAATTTTTATCTTTGTTTTCTGAACTGCATGCTCAATCACTATAGAACTGTCTTGTAATATTTCTTGCTTAACATTAACATTTGAATTTAACAAACAATATCCCAGAAATATTTTTAAAAAATACCGTAGCAAAATTTTATATTTTATTTTTAATGAGATGGTTTTGTTTTATTTACCTTGATGGGGTTGAATCTTTAATTCTGGATTATATATATGGCCCAGAAGTAAAGACTGATGAGAGAAATGATTTAAGTGAACAGCACATTAACAAAGATCTTCATATGCAAAAACTTGCTACTCCCTCTGATCATTAATCATAAATCAAGCATCCCATCACAGTGATCATAAATAATGGAAGTTCCTTTATCACACTCTTATTTTCTGTTTAAGTTTTAAAGCTTTTTTGGAATAGCAAAGATTTGCAACAATTAAGAAAAAATTTTACAGAATGTAATGCATTAACTATTAATCACTCCAAAAACACACGGAATATTTCCAGCAGTTGCCAAAATATTGAAATCAATGTACACATTAATATGGAGGAAACGAGTTTGTAAGATCTAGCTGAATATAACCTCATGACTTCCTAAATATTATTTCAATCTCTATATTCATTGTTCATATCTCATAAAATATTTATTATTAATACTACTAATACTACTTATTTAATATCATTTATAACAATGATAAAATTATATATTTAATTTCATTACAACAAAAAAGTATTACAATATTAAAAATTACTAATTTAAATAAATTTTAGTAATAAATTTTAAGCAATCTTCAATAACATAATATAAAACTCAGACAATTCAAAACTCTCGTTCATTATTATTAAATTTTTATAACCCAACATTAAAAACTCACCAGGTAATCTAGATGACAAGGACTGCTTTTGTGTGGACTGCCAACACTCTCTCAATTTTTCTATATCTCTTGTAGATTGTGGTTCAGAATCTCTATCATTACTAGTGGAATCAGGATTGTTATTGCTTTGATCACTATCAACTATTCCATCCAAACTATCTTCTATTCTAATATTAGACAGATTATTACAGTCACAACTACTTTCCTCTTCTGCAGGGTTATCAGAATTCTGATTCCAACTATTAGCTTCCACAGCAGTAGTGGTATCTGCTGCAGCTACATTGTTATTATTGTTAACCTCAGATTCTGATAAAACATTTGTACAATTTTTATTAACAGCAGATGGCAATTCTGCAATTTGTTGAAGAGCATGCTGGGTTCCTATGACTTGCAGCCACTCTTCCCCTAACCTGTAATAATTTATTACAGTTAATTATTATTTTACAAATTCATAAAATGAAAATCTACTATGTATGTAAGATTTGATCAGTTTACCTGCTACACAATTCCTTTATGATAACATCACAATCTCCTAACAGTTCAACATCAAATGTAAGGTGTTTCAATGGTTCTCTGTTAATTAAAATCTGAGGAACATTTGGAGGTATTGAACCTAAAATAAAAATGATAATAAGATCATTAAAAATTCATAAATTAAACTATCAAAAACTAAATAGTGTATCTTGATTGTCAAAAAAAATTAATTAAAGCAATGTTTTTCATTTTTCATTCTTTTCAACTAGATTGGTCAGAGACTGGTTTTTCTATTATATAATCATTTATTATGTATGTATAAATCATAAACATTACTTAAAAGAAAATTATAAAACTAAGAATTCTTCCTGAAAATTTTAATTAATTTGTTTTTAAATATAAAAATTCTTAATACAGTAAAACTTCTCTAACTCAAATATTTCTTTAACTCTAAAAGAATGAAGCATTTGGTAGGTTTCAATAGAATAGCATAGAGATTTAACATCTCCAACTTGAATTTCTTAACTTGAATTTTCTTCAAGTCAAAGTGTTTCATGGTTGTACTCCAAAAGTGATTTATGTTACTTTCAACTTTTAATATTTATCTCAAATTTTAATATTTATCGTTTCCAAAGTGATCCTAATTATCGGATTTCCATGAAATTTTCAGACAATGGTAGCTACTCTCCAAAACCAATTTTCAGACAATATTCTAGTCCAAAGCAAGGTCCTTTCATTTTATCTCAACAAGATGTACTGTACCTGCAAAACTGTTCTATTCCATTAGTTATATTGACCATTTTGCTGAAAGGCATTATATGGGTTGTTTAAAACAAAACAAAAAAAACTATCAAATATTCTTTATATAATGCAAGAGATGTAAGTAAAAATACAAATTTGTTGTACAGAATAAGAATTTTTTATTCTACTCTATTGGTCTATAACTTGAATTGTCTGTAACTCAAAGTGTTTTCCTTCCCCTTGGAACTTTGAGTTTGAGAAGTTTTACTGTACATGTATTTCCTTATTGTTAAAAGACAGGGAGGGCAATATTTTATGCATGTACAAAGAATTAATTTATCTAATTAAATAAATTTAGTAATACAAATACTTAGTGTGATCTTACTGGGTATGAGAGCAACTGGTCGAACTTTTAAGGATGAACCAATAACAATAAGAAGATCACAAATATCTTTATCTTTGGCCATTGTTTGATGAAATTCATCTGATAAACCTTCACCAAAAAATACAATATCAGGTTTCATTACAGCCATTTCTTCTATATCAGGTGGACAATATGGGCAATAAGGGATTTGCTAAAAACAAATAATCATAAATTATTAAATATAATAACCCAATGTAATGTATTAAATAATTTGTATTTTAAAATACTTTATTACAATTTTAAAAAAAATTTTTTTATTTACCTGATTAAAGATTTCATCTTTTATTACTGAACAATCAACTTTATAACCACACTGTGTACAAGTAGCAGTAGCAAATGAACCTACAAAATTAAGCTTTATTAACACAAAAATTTCTAAAAGAAATTATAAATCTTATTTAAATGAAAAATCTATTAAATTTAAAATAATATAACTGAGGAATATTTTCACTTGTTTCTTCAGTTTTGATTTTTGTACAATATTCTGATTTATTTCTTTTACAAAAAAAATAATTTATATTACATACATAAATATAAAATTTTAAAATAATTACAGACTGAATTTTAGAAATTAATGCTAATAACTTTTTAATTACTGTGTAAAATGGCTTATCATCAATGTAACAATGAATACATATCTAATTCATGATAGAATTTCAAATATCTCTCTTCACAGACAATTAAATTTAAAATTATTTATCATCACAAATGTAAATTTACACTATCAGATTATAACTAATTCAAAATGTTTTACAAGTTACTCAATTAAAGTTGAAATGCTTACTGAATACAAAAATAATGTATCTTAAGTAAATTTGGAAAAAAGTGTTTTGAATTCTTTCTTGAAAGATTACTGTTTTCAATTATACTTTATATTAATAATCAATATTATACTGTACTTACTGCTACATTATATTTTGTGGTTAAGAAAAATTTATGCAATTTCTGATATATAAAAATATTTTAATAATTTCAATTTCTTTTTTACTATCCACAATATCATCTCAAATGAAACTTATGCTTTCTTAATACATTTATATCAAGGATTAAGAAATTAGTCTTATAAACTTCACGTGTTCAGAAATTTTTATAATGTTCAGTAAATAAAATACTCAGACTAATATATGACAACACTTATTTTAGTAGTATCAAGTTAATAACTTATTTAAATTAATTTTCATAATTCCTGTAAAACTGCTAATCAATGATCATCTTACCATGGCAAGTGATTGCTTTCACTATTCCAGCAGCTTGTTCTAATGTATCTATATTCTGAGTATAATTTCTCAGTAATTTATTCTGTTGTTCCAAAAGACGAATAAAGCGATGACTTGGAGATGGCTGAAACTGGCCAGGATAGATTTCCTAAAATGACAATACAATAAAAATTAAACACACATCTAAATAGCATTCTAATTTGTAGCTTAATTTTCTCTTATGCATGTAAATGTAATCATACATTTGCATGCAAAAGAGTAAGATTGAATTACATCATTATTTCAAATTATGACCTTAACTATTTTAACAAAACAAAGTCTTATATTGATTAATAATAACAATTATCAACAGTCATACTGTCAAGGTGAAAGAGTTCAGTAGTTCCAATGAACCATAGAGCAATACTGGTAGAAGTATAAGCTTCTGTTAGGGTCATCCATGCTAGAAAGGTTTGTAGGGATTTATTAGGGCATTGTTATAAACAATTGGCTTCTCCACTTATGTGGAGAAAACATAAATGGTTGTGACATGTTCTCAGCAGAATCTCAGCACAGACATCATCCAAATTAACAAATTCTAGTGTTTGTGCATTAGGCGTGTTCAAAATTTTGCTAGTCTTCCTTGACATCACTAGCAAGCACAACACTGACCCAAGTATGGCTACTCTATCACAAACAACCACAATTTCACTCACATACAATGGATAACAAATATGGATGTCATTCAATTCATGAATGAAGACAAAGTCTACAAATAGTTAGATTTTCAAGAGGCAAATCTCAGAACATGCACAAATAAAACAAAGATTAACAAAAGAATACAACATTAGATTAAACTTGATACTAACAATGCAACTGAATGCAAAAATATATTTAAAGCAATCAACACATGTCATCCCACTTCTGGCTTCATTTGAAGTTATAACTGGACACACACATACAGGACTAGGACTGCAAAGGAAAGTATGAACAACATTAACAAAACAAGTACTATTTTAAGTCCTCTGTAGAAAAGCTGACTCTTCCTCAAAGTGAAATGATGAATCCTCAGATATTTTAAAAGTTCACTACAAAAAGTACATAGAGTTTTTCTACAAAAACAAGAAACTTCTAAAACCTTTTACAGAAACCTATAACTCTTGCAGACAAATACAGTACATCATTAAAGCTACACAAGACTGACCCAGATATAATACAGTACATAAAAGATTTACACTAAGCAGTTCTGGATTGGAAGGAGTCCCACAATAGACATCCTAATTACCTTAGCCGTGATCATGTTGACAAAACTATATCAAACTGCAAGTTGGCTCAAGATGCCTCCTTGAAGAAATGATGGATTTATGATTGCCATACAAAATCAGGTTATAAATACAAGAAACTACATAAAGCACATTTTAAAAGATAACACTAACAGATGATATATGTAGGAAATGCCATATTATGCATGAAACTATTCAACATATCACAGTGTGTTACAAGCTTTTAACACAGATTTACATTGACAACCAAACAGCACACATAGTATATGAGAAGTTTCACAAAAACAACCTATTATTATACTCGTAGCAATCATACTAAAACAGATACCATAGACAATCTTATAAAACAACAAACAAAATATAGTATGACCAGAATACAATTGGAGACAAAACAATCATCACAACAGGCCAGATATCACATTCACTGACAAACAGAACAAAATCACACATATTACAAACATTGAGCATTTGAGGCACTCATCAATTCTTGTAATTCTCTCTCGCACAGCAATACATTAAGTCAATAATAACAAATCCGTGACCCATTTCAAGAATTTTAAGGTATCTACATTGAATATTTAAAATGTATTAAGTTTTTATAAATTATTTTAAAAAATATTTGATATATTTTAAAACTTTGCATATGTAATATAAAAGCAGGATTCTAAGGCTTTGTTTTTATAAACTTTAGAATCCTGCTTTTATATTAGCCACACTTTTATATTGTCAATGGCAACTAATTATAAGATAGAAAATTAACATCAAATAAATAACAGATTTCCCACCAAACAAAATATTTCTTTCCATTATAATCACATTATTATTTTCCTTATATAAAGTTTACTGTTATTTTTATGATTTAGATTAACAACTACTTTATTTAATTTTTAGTTACATAAAGTAAATTTATAAGCATTTTTATTTTTGTTATTTCATAATTACTCAAATTAAATATTTGGCCTATAATTTGAAGTTAATAAATTTCAAATTCAATTTTACCCACCTTTGGAAAACAATTTGCCATCACTGTATTAAACAAAAGACTAGGAACATTAAGCATTAACAGTAGCTCATATTAAAGAAAGCAGCTGTACTAAACACATCATATAGTCTGGAAATTCTTCAACAACAATACATACTGTATACAAAAAGCATATAAACAAAACTTTTCCTATATAGTTATAAGAAAAGTTGTCTTACATACTGATGTCAACTCTATAGAATGCAATCCACCAATGTATCATTAAGTAATAATAATTACTATCATTATGTTATTTCATTTATTAAATTCAAAATTCTTTTTAATTTGATAGTCCAAATTTTGTAATTTTAAAATAAAACTATTAGAAAAAGAAACTAACAGAAACATTTGAATAAAAATTGAATAAAAGGGAAACAGTTTTAGAATAAACAAATGAAGACTTTTTATTTGATAAATGCATTGTTAAAGTATTATCAATAAACAGTAGTTACAGCTCAGAGAATGAACAGACATTTTAAAGATATCAAAATGTTAAATATGTTCTAGAGTTAGAGAGAGAAAGAGAGAGAGAGCTTATTTACACACACGCAACATGTGAAAATGAGAACTGAGATCAAAATTTGAATTTCATTCTTTCAGTTATTACAAAGTAATAAAAGAATAATCATATTAAAAACAATATTTACCTTTGCAAATTTAAAGAATGGACGAGGATCCTTTCTAAAATAATTTATGTCAAACATTGCTTGTGGATCTGGCAAATCAGGATATTCTTTGCTTAGACGTGCATATATTCCATTTATTGATCTAAAATCTGGAATTCCACATGAAACAGATACCTGAAATAAAATTAAAACAGTCAAGTAACTTGTGAATTTTATGGGGGGGAAATGAACAGCATTAATAATAATTTAATATAAATATTGTAAAATATACAGCTTTTAAGTTCATAGCCATGCACTGAAATGTCTGCTAAAATTAATTTTTCTACTAGATGTGAGATACATATTTTATTGTAAGATACTTCATAATAAAATTTCTGAATTCCAAAAAATGTTCTGGAAACTGAAATTCATAAGCAGATTGTGATCTGTATAAACTTGATGAAATAAGTGATGCAACAGTGAAGACTTTTCATGAGGGCAGACAGAACATGTACGATAAAGATGCTTCCATCTTTATCATGAACATTTGATTGTCACTGATGCAGTTGGCGAATGAAAAAATTCAATTAAAATGATGCTTTATCATTTGAGAATCAAGAGCAGAATTCCCTAAATTTCTCATTCAAGCCTACATAAAATTGTCCATGTAAATTTTCACAAGAAGCCAAACAGCAATAAAGCAGTTATTGAGAAACTTTAGGTTTCCTAGTGAGAGAATCACTCTGTATATAATCAATACAAGCTATATCTATATACATTATGCACACACATGCATAGGCATGCACACACATACACACAGTTTGTTTAAAACAATATATGTATAATATGCACACACTTTGTTCAAAGTACAGTATATTCTTTTATCATCATATGATATAAAATATAACTATAAATATTTACATATAACAAAATTCTTTATAAAAAAGAATTTTATATTGAAATCTAGTAATTACATACTAAATGTCCTGAAAGGAGAGATGTATATAACTATATTACTAACCCCTGCTCCTGTTAAAATAATAATTTTGTTACATGTTTTCAATAATTGAACTACATCTTCCATAGTATTAACATTGGCCAGTTTTTGGCGTCTGGGTGGTTCACTCAACATGTTCACTATTATCTTCCAAAGTGTGACTTCATCCAAATGAGATGGTATGAGAGTACCTTTTGGCAATATATCTGATAATATAGCATGTGGATCTGCACCTAAACTCATTTGTCTCTGGACCCAACTTACAGGACCTACAAGTAAAAAATGGCTTAAGATGAAATTTATAAAAATTATGATTTAATTTTTAAAAAAATGAATAAATTGAACATTCAAATTCATAAAATAAATTTTTCCAAATACATTTTACTTTCACTAGGTTTCTAAATGCAATAAAATATGAAATAATTTACTTAAGTTTTAATTATATTAAAAAAATTTAACTGTTTATTATCTCATAATTTCATGACACATTAAAAAATTATATGTACAGTATTCAGTTAGTGCAAATTTGAAAAAGTTAGACTGAATTTTATTTTTTATTACATTCAGATATTCTTATATATATAGAAAAACTTTTCCAACAGTATTTTATTTAACTAAACTTTCAAAACTTTTCTTTTTAAATTCACAGAAGAACATAATATAACAATACAAACTTAATTTACCTGCAGTTGGTTTCCATTCTTGCCCACTAAAATCTGAGAGATCACTTAAGCCAGACAAATCACTGATAGTAGAAGCTATTTCATCTGCATCATTCTCTATATTATCAGGTACCAAACTGTTTATATCATCAACAGATGAATATGTACTAACTGATGGCTGACCTAATAAATCAGTTTGAGAACTGTCAGGATCAGGGATATGTATTCCTATATCAAAACATTTAAATGATTCAATAAATCTGAAAATTAGTTCATAAAAATTCTTCTGTAAAATAATATAAAATCATGATACTATAAAATTAATTAAATTTTACTTAAATTTCCAAAGATAGCAAATTATTTTACATGATGATCCAAATACCAAATAATTATTTCTCTACAAAACATTATTACAAATCTAAATTATTATTCAAATTCTTTTAACTGGGCTAATAATTTAATAATAACTTAAATTTTTAACAAAATTATCAATATAAGGAAACTAAATATATATAATATTTTATAATATATAAATAAATTACTAACCATTAACAAAATCAATATGCTGGTCGTACATCAAATCAAGATTAAGTTCATCAATAGATGTAGAATCCACATATCCAGCAGATACTGGAGGAGTCAATTCATGAAATCCAGAATCACCGCCATAAGTATCATTCTGTGGATCACTTGTTGATGTCACTTCTGTAATCAATAAAAATAAATTTAATAATAATTTAAAATTAACAAATTAAATCCATATGAAAAAATATACTATTAGATTAAAAAGCATTGTAGCAATAATGTTCAAAATAAAATTCATCATTATTTATGAATTTCACTTGACTGTTCTATCTAAAATGTTCCTATATCACATAGGACTTTCATCTCTTACTTTCTGAATATCCTATGTTCACTGTCTTTATATCCATGTACTGTATGTATGTATGTACGTACGTACGTATCTATATATACAGTATATGGAGACAGAGAATGAATACATACGCACACCAAAAACCTTTATGTAACCTTATTCTCATGATCTTATGTATTTTTCATCATCTTATTATGACTTTACACTGTAACAGAATGTTAACATAGGATTATAATATATGATATTACACTTGTTATCTATCTATACTAATATAATAAAGAGGTAATGTTTGTATGTAAGTTTCGTTGCAGCAGGTAATCTCTGAAACTACTCATCCAATTTCAAAAATTCTTTAAAATGGAACCTCAGGGTGGACATAGGCTGTATATTATTCCGTTAAACATTCATATAAATTAAAAGATATCATCTAGGGTTAAGGCTTTTATGTCCAACAGATGGCACTATGAGTACGACAACCTAAGTTTGATTTTCTGTGAGGATGAACTAAAGTAGATCATCTTCTATCTATCTATATAAATAAAAATGTAATGTTCGTTTGTTCCTACCGATTCCTTTAAAATTTTGACACAATGCTGCATTCAAATATGCACGTGTTTTTATATAATATACATGTCAAAATTCCCCCCACTGGGAGGGGGAGATGGACAGGATTAATTAAGGCTCACCGTAAAGAACTCTGCTTCTATTTATACTATTTTAGATGTGGTTCTTTTGCATTTTTGATTGCGTTTTAATAGGGTACATCAACAGAAATACACTGAAAAGGGATTTTTCGATATTCCCCCGTGGGGAGAGGGACAGGATTAAGGCTTACCATGAAGAACTCTGCTTCTATTTATACTATTTTAGATGCGATTTTTTTGTGTTTTTTATTGCATTTTAATGGGGTACATCAAGAGAATGTACACTAAGGGATTTTTCGAAAATTCCCCCCACAGGAGAAGTGTTATACATTTATAACACTTTTAGATACATTTATAACACATTTAGATACATTCTGAGCCACAAGAATGCATGGCGAGGTCTGCTAGTGATATATAAATTAATTAAAATATGTTCTTGAGAACAATTGAAAATGTTTGTTTTTCTCCATCATTGTTTTCACAAGTTGGATTTTTGGTTGTGTAAGTGTTTTAAAATGTGTTCTTTCAGAATATCTAGTTTATTAGTCTGCAATTTTCAAATTGCAGACCTATAAATCCCCACTGGTGTCTATCCTTCCTTAATCTCAAGAATGAAGTTAGATAGATGAAACTCAAGACCAGATACAGAAATATTAGGGGCAGTAGGCCTCAAACTATATATTAAGTTCTAGTTTTGACTGGAAGTCATATTACTTCAATTTTAAAATTTTCTCCAAAACAGAGTTATATAGCTAACAGACATGACTATTATTCACAGGAAAAGTTTGATGTACAGAGGACATTACTAAAATTGAGAGCACTGTGACAAAAAAAATTGCACCTCTTTCGAACCCAACAACTGGAAAAAATACATGGTACATAGGCGCTAAGGAGACATCTATTTACTGTGTGTACTAATTTTACTTGTGGCTATTTGAATTGGACCTTTTTTGATGGAGGAGAATGGAGACATCCCATTCCTCCTCTTGCATCAAATCTATCCACATCATAATGTAACCACCATGCCTTGTCACCTGTGACAATACATTGTAGAAATTTAATCCCTTCCTGAGCATAGTGAGACAAATGTGTGAAGGACACACACTGAGCCATTTCATCTTTTAAACCTCTGTCAATTCATGAGACGCTCACTGCATACACTTCATATGGCCAAGTTACTAAATGACCCTCTGTACATTTTCCCAACCACACTTCTTATAACCTAAAGAAAAATGCTTCAAAAGTAGTTCTAGAACAGGTATGGCAAACCTTTTGGAGTTTGCTGCCACATGGTAAATGTACAGTATCTATCTTTAAAAATGTTTATGTGTGCTGAAGTTTTAGACTTTGAATTACAATATTCAAAGAAAGGAAATAAATATGAATAAATTTAAAGAAGCTGATTGAAAAAAAATGATCAGGAGATAAACTGAAAAGATGATTGAATCATTTTATCATTACCTTTTAAAGTACCATTGTTACTTCATTTGCTAAAGTCATACTCACAGCGAAATGTGCTGAAGTCTGTATACAAAATGTTGTCATCACAGTTTTGACATACATAAAAAATCAAATGCCCCAGCATTTGATTTTATTTGGATCTTCCTAGCTAAATGAGAATAAGTGGTGCTACTCCAGCATTATTTTTAAAAAACATATTCTGGCTCAATATATATAACACTCACTTGAAACCTGTGATAAGGTGCTGGAAAAAAGCTTAAGGTTGTTGAAATTTTATTTATATTTTAAAAATTATTTCTGCTGTTAATATACATTAATCAAAATAAAAACACACATTTATACAATTATTAAACAGAAATTTAAAAAATGAATTTAAAAAAAATGTTAGGAGTTAGAATTTTAATGAAATCTACTTGGAAAAAAAATATGTCACACAATATTTTCAGCAATTAAACTATCAATAGCCAATGAATTCTCCTTTATTTTGAATAACCTTTATTAATCTTTCAGTCATTAATGAAGAAAGTTTATTTAGTACATCAGAATTTATATTTTGCTATGCTTTTTCAATGGCTTGCATCAAATCCTGTTTAGATACATAGATACATGAAAATCCTTGTATACAAATCTAACACAGATTCTCCACAGGTTCTCAATAGGGCTTAGATAAGTGCTTATACTTGGCCATTTCAAAACAGTTACTTCATTAGTTGCAAACCATGATTTTTTTGCCAAAAAGAGCAGTAAATTGATCTATTGTCTTGCTGGAATATCCAATCACCTGATGTAATTAGTCCAAAAGACAACAAATTTTCTGCCAAAATATCTTGATATTTAGTAGAGTTTATTTTTGAGGTAATAAAATTTATAGAATTTATTCTTGCAAAGCCAGTCAATACACACCTTAAACAACCTTTAAAGTCTTAAAAGTGCTCTGTTCAATCCCATTTCTAAAAATGCTATCAAATTCTGACAAATGTTTTCCTTTTGGTATTGTTGCAAGTAAAATTATAGAATGGACATCGAGTACTTTCTAATATTTTTGTTAATTTTTTAAAATTTCCATTAATAGTTTTATAAATATGAGACCTAAAGTATAACTTAAAGTTGTATTTTTTGATTAATGTATATTAACAGCAAAAATAAATAATTTTCAAAAATATGGGAAATATAAATAAAATTTCAGCAACCTTAAACTTTTTCCAAATACCTTATTCATGACCTGTTGCTAAGGAACCAGAAAATTTATTCCAACAATTGGTTTTTGAAATCAGGTAATCTTTACCCTGTCTCACTGGCTGAAACTTTCAAATTCTGGAACTGAGGATGCCCTTTCCCACTCAACCTTATTACAAGTTACAGAAATTAAACAACTATTTTCCAACTCTGCAAAACTAGCAATCTTAACTCTTACAATTTGTTCATCTAAAATCTTTATATATTATGCAGAACATTTCTTAAAATTTTGAAATTATTCTTCAGAAGCATTGAATGACTAAACAATTGATCTTGACTGTTATTTGTATTTAGAACCAAACTACATCATACAAATAAATGCTTACCTTGGAGTGAGTCTAGACAAGACTTTCACTTAAGGAACATGTGTAAGTTAATACACAAAATGAGCAATTATTTATTGTGATGATGTCACAATAAATAATTGCAATTTTTAATCATATTTTTTAAATTTATTTAATTTAAAATATATGCCCTCCATTTCAAATTAGTAATGGCTTGCTCTTGTACATCATTCTTTTCCTTTAACAATACAATCACGTCAGTCATCTAACACTTTTCTGGGGGAAATTTTTAAATTGAAATAACATTACTTCCAGTTTGCAACAGAAGTTCTTAGTTAATCTAGTTAATTAGAGTCTCCTTTCCCTAAGATTTTCGTATGTGGTCTTGTCTTTCATCTAACTCCATTCTCGAGATTAAGGAAAGATAGGTGGACAGACAACAGTGGGAATTTATAAGTCTACAATTTTTTCAAATTGCAGTCCAACAATATTCTTTGCAAACTGTGGTGGAAGACTGTCCCTCAACATTAAGAACATATGCACTCACATTAACTATTCTGTCGATGAATGTGTTTTTCCAGTTTGGAATCAATGATCCCATGTCAAACACATTAAGAAAGTCCTGAATGAAAGCTGCCACTGTAAAACAGGTTACCTAAACCAACACCAACATAATACATGCACATTATTGCTGGTATTGCTCCCATCCAACATTTGAAGATCAGTCATAACAAGCTAAAGATCAGCTTGTTATGAACAGAAAAACTAAATAATGCCAGATATCCATCTATTGCCAGATTATACTGCCCCAAAACAACATCTTAAATCTAGGAGAAAGCTTTATAAGAAAGAGATGCAACTTCACTTACTCAACCACTAGAAGAAAAGACAAGATTGAACATCAGCTATGAACAAACTAAAAGCTAAAAACAAGAGAGAGATCATATATATCCAACCCATAGAACTACCACCAGGTTATGACACACTAACCCACCTGGCAAACTATAAAGTCTTTGCAACAGAGTGGAATGTCAAAAAGAGACCTAAAAATAGGGATATATCATTGACTATGACTCATGATTGTGGAGAATGCCAAACCACAGACCACCTAAGAGTATTACAACCTGTTTTTTGATTGAACCATATCTGACCTGGCTGAAACAACAGATAAGGCCATATAGTAAGCACCAAGTTGTGGACGTGAATGGAGACAAAAAGAATTATTTGTAGTAAAAATGCTCAAAAATTATTTTTACAAAGAATAGAGCTATTCCAAGATAGTCTTTTAGGACTTCTTCAACCCAGATGCTTAAGACTTTTCCCTTTTTGATAATTGGATCTCTGACAAGCAGTGGCTACTGTTTTCTTCATCTCTCAGACCTTACTAGTATGGATAACCTTACTGAAAACTTATGCTTCTGCCTGCATTGCTTTATGGTCATTTGATTTGTTAGGGCTTTCAAATATTAAGAAATATTACCTATATAAAACCTATGTTAAAGAATATAGTATGCCTAAAAAGTCAGTATATCCTTCTCATAAACCTTTACAATTTCCTTGGTAATGTCCTTATATCCCTAAAACCTTTAATTTTAATGTTTAATGAGGGGAATCCTGAGTAATAAACTTGTTGTCATGCATCTGAATCCTTCACTTCAATGTTGCTATAGAACCAACAGTGGCTGAAACATGCAGTACAGAGGCCTTCGGCTTGGTCACAGCTGCACTGTTGGAAAAAATGTCACAAAGGACTTGGAAGCACAAACTTTTGTGTCCTACATAATGTAGTATATATGGACCTCTTAAACAACTAACATAGTGAGTTCATTATTAATAAATGAAGAGTTTATGCAGGGTATATGGATTGCCAGACATAATGCAAATTTATTTTACTACAGAAGAACAAGCTAATCATCTGTTTAGACCATTACTTAAAAACAACAAATAAAACAATTTCATTTCAGAACAAATGCAGAACAGACATCCATTTCACATACCAACTCCTCTTAATATCAATAATAAGTAAAATGATATGTCCATCAGTATCTGATAATGAGAAAATGTAAGCTTTAAGTTTAAAAAGTACTAACAGAAGAATTAAACACTTTTTAACTTGATTTTTCTGATCTCTTTCTCTGCTACTGAAATGGAAAATACTTGTTTCCTCATTACTAATATATTTCTACAAGTAGAAGTGGAGCTAACCTTTTCTTCAATTATAATGCTTCAAAAAAAAAAAAAAAAATGCAAAAACTCCTTACCTTGATATTCACCTGACTAATTTTTTTTAGAAAAAATGAACTTTTTAACAAAAGAGATCAGAGTGCAGAAGAGCTCTCATGTAAATTTGAATTTAAAATCCTCTAAAATCAACCAATAGGATATGTCTGTGTTCAACATATTCAAACATCAAAATGTTGGGTGTTCCATCTGTTAGAAATTTGTGTTCTAAAGCAGGTCTTAGAAGTAAACCAAAAACATTCATTTTTTCTAAAAAATTAATGTTTTTGGTTTACGAAGAGACAAAACAGACTTTAAAACTGTAGATTCAAGGACAAACACATACAAAAATAAATGTCAAATCAAACAATACAAGCCAAATTCTTATTGGACTATTATAATGTTAATTAATTAAGGAATTGTTTAATATCTGATTAGTTAACCCCGTAGTAGTCTAATAAAAATTTCGCTTGTATTGATTGATTTGACATTTATTTTTGTATGTGTTTATTCTTGAATCTACAGTTTTAAAGTCTGTTTTGTCTCTTAGTAACTTGATAAGAATAATCTACTAATTGAATGTTAGAGCCATTAAGTGTGGTACTCGCATATGGAAATGGATAATGGAATCCGTGAACAGAAACAGTAAGCTAAACATTGCTGTTCCATCTTTCCACATCATGTGCCAGTAGTCAAAAATGGCACCAACTAGGATTGGTTTGTTATATCAATTAAAATTTTTAAGTTTGTTTACAATCTTATCATAAAAAAAAATGCACAAAAATGAAGAATTTGGATATGAAAAATGTTTGAAATCATTGAAACTTAGAAATATCGAATACTTGTGCGCCCAAATTAAGATTATGCCATTTCAAATACTTTATGCAGTAGTTATGTCTATTTGAAATTAATATTTAAATCGTATAGTAATATAGCATATAAATGAAATATATTTGTGTATCAGTGTATAAAATAAAGCATTTTAGCCTTACTGACTGCCATAGTTAAAATGCTATCATCCCACAAGATCTTTATGACAACATTGCTAAATGGCCTCCTTGGTCTAATTTTTACTGTTCCACTTTCCATGATGGCAAAAGTTAAAAATTTTCAACTTTGTATTCCATTGGCTTCAACAGCAAAAGTGATGTCACTTTGCCATTCTGTCAACAGTTTCTATCATCCGTTTCCACATGTGAGTACTAGGCTTTAGACTTCAAAACCATGCAATGACTAACAACAGGATATAAAGTTGCTATACATCAGTCAGTTTCCTAATGGAGAGTTTTGACTTTTCTAGAGAATAACCTATCAATTGCAGTTAGCCTTCTGTATCTGTGGGTTCTGTATTTTTAAATTTAAATCAACTACAAATAATAAAAACTTTCAGAAAGTTTCAAAAAGTTCAAATTTGTTTGTATTTTAAATATTCTGTTTTATTCTATGTATTTTTCTCCTTCAAGTCATTAAACAAAAGCAATCTGTAAGCATCAGAAGAAAGAAAAGTTTACATTATTGCCAACATGTCCTATATAGTTAGTACTGAATGCACTGACTATGTATGTACTGAATACGTAGACTTTTTCTCCTAAAACATATTCCTATTCCTGAAACCCTACTCCTTAAACGAGTGATGCCCAAACTTTTTGATTGACAGGCTAAATTTCACACAAATTATACATAATCCAAATATTTTATATATTCTAAATATACAAGAAATAGGCCTATTTCCATCATTTATAAATGATGTGCCAAATATGTTCAAATAGTTGGATTAATATGTGCTGCAAGTTGGGCACCAACGATTTAAACAGCAGAGGTACAGAATATGTCTGAACACAAACAAGTCATGAGGAAATTAAAGTGTTCCTGGAGAAATTTGTGGTAGAAATATACTATTACAGCAATAGTTCAAAACATTACAATAAAATGAAGTAAAGTTTCAATGAAGCCTATAGACATTCACCAGGAATACTCACCAAAATGCAGGGAAACCATGTGCTTTATGAAACATTGTTTTCTTTGTTTCTGATCATTTCAGTGACTTGTTGCATCACTGCCTGCTTATATGGTTATGCACTTTCAGTAAGGATATGTCAATTGTCCTTACCATAATTTTAATTTTTTGTAAAAATCAAAACTATGGATGGTTTGGATATAGATAACAGAGTTTTACAAAGAACCAAAAAAGAAAATTCATTTTTATTTCAAAACTCTTTTCAAGACTTTAACTAGTGAAATTTCATATTGACTTCAGTAAAAAATTTCACTCATTCCCTATACAAAAAAAATTTCCAAATTAGTAAACTGTGTTTAAAAACTTTCTGAACTGTCTCAATAAATAGCTAAATAGAAATTTTATCATCATTTTATAAACAATGTTCTAAATGTTCTAACATGGAATTCTAGCAAGCGTCAAATTTATTAAAATTCAAAAGATGGAATAATCAGGCTATATGGGACCATGTATGTCACATAAGACCAGGGTCTGTATTAGGTCTTCATCTCTCGTCTCTGAGAGACGGTGTCTACGTCACAAGCCAGTCACCGATTGGATAATCACTTGTTTACATCTCAAGAGATCATCGCGTCTCTCCAAATGCAATTCTGGACAATTTTTTCTCTCAAAGATTCTCGTCTCCCAGAGACAAGTGGATAGTAGTCTTTTGACCAGTCTTTCATCTGTAGCCTTGGTTTCATTAAATCCAATATGGATGACTGGACACAGCTTGCCTTATACAACCATATTAGGAGCATTCTCTATCTCAGAAAAGAATATTTTGAGATAGATAACACATGATTTTTAAGCAGCTATACGGGAACACCACTGAGTCCATTTTTTTTAATGATCCTGCATCAATTTCTGAACTACAGAATATGCTGTTAACCTTATCCGTTTCTAGGTATTTTTAGAGATATTACTGTTCTAATTTCTCCCTAAGTACATATGCTTTTCTAATTTAGATTAATAAAATATTTTTGTTAAGAGAATGTTACCCGAGACATTTTGACATTATGATATTTAAAACATTACAAAACAAAAAGCATATTTAGCAAAATTATGTGCTTTATTTGAACAAGTGCTTTCCTTACCACGTGATCTATGATTTCATACTATGCATTTTCAAAAATTTTACAATTTTATTGGTTAAAATTCTATACTGTGTTGCATGCACAGATAACACGAACATGTATAATCAACCTAACAGAATCAACAACAAAGACGAGATCACTATGAATGACCAGAATCACTATTCATCTCTCATTTTGACGTCATTTGTCTCCGTAAGAAGAGATGAGAGATAAATCCTGGGGCTGTATTTTGGTCACTTAATGTTTAAAATAGCTTCTATACTTATTTATAGAGTATCAGTCTTGTTGAATTTTCTAAATTTTTAAACCCAAAATTATAACTGGATTTTGATCCCATACTAAATTCAATTTATAGGAAGACTGCCTTGTGTCTACATGCATGCATAGGCTACCAAAGAAACTGCACATAGTATAAATTATTACATGACAACAAAAACCATAACATCAAAAAACTCCAGAAATATATTTTATTCCTATTATAAACAAAAGATTTAACCATATATTAATATATACAGTTGTCCCTGTATATGTTAGACCCATGTTAATTGTTAGACATCCTAGTATATGTTAGACATCTTTGTCCAGTAGACTAAAAGAACAATAAATTGGAAATCTATCATAACAAAACAAACACCACACAGGCCATGTTTGCCACAAAGTCCAAGGTAATTGCAAATCTGGATGAAGCCAAATTACTGACACAAATCAATAAGAATCCACCTAGAAAATTTAGAAATACTAGAGATTTATAAAGGTTTGTTAGAGGATATTTGCATAAACCACAAAAACTATGATTCCTTATTTTTGGCATGAAAATTGTCTTTGGAGAAGCCACAAAAGAAAATTCAGCAAGACACCTATAATCTGTAAGTAGATATGAAAGATATTTTATTGACTTCCAACTTTCTTTTTGCCTCTACTATGCCTTAGTTCTATATATTCTGCTTCTTGAATTCTGAATATCATTATGAGTAAGTTTCCCATTGATAAAAGAAAAAAAAACAAAATTGCAATCTCCTGAAATTGACAGGTATCCTTCAAAATTAACAAAAGGTTCTCTGGATGAAAAACTATTAACAGTTTGAAGAATGTATTTGCAAATGGCCAAAATTATCTGAAAGGAATAGAAAGGAAATCTAATCTGCATCAAGTCACTCATAAACAAATCAGTTCTAATAGGAGAGGGAATTCCAAGAGAAGGATCAGAAGAAGCAGAAAGAGAAGCGAAGAAAGAAATAAAAACAAAGTATGGAAGATATTTTAATCATCATATTTGGAGCACTTTTTTAAATTTAGCATTATGTGAGTTAAATATAGCATTAAGTTAGTTTTTGTTTTTAAGATTTGTTTTTACTTAATATCCTTAAATTATAACACAATTCAATCAGAATATTTCAAAACAAAATTATCAAAATGACAATGTATTAGCAAAAATAAATCATTAACTTATTTTAAGAAAAAACTGTCAACTGTTAAATACTAAAAACCTCTAATACTTATAGGCTGAAATAAATTGAATTCTGACTATAAAATATTTACATTGAACAAACATTATCTACAAAATATCTTTAGTATTGTCTACTTTACTGAATTTTTTAAAATTCTGTAAATTTTAAAAATTTATTTGTCCTGCAATTTTTATCAAATATCTATCTTCTTTAATTATATTTCTAACATGTTACATTTAACTGAGTTATCCATATATACAGTGAAAAATAAATTTTTCTTAGATTATTAGTAATGTATGAAACTGTAATTTACAAAATATTTTTAAAACATTTCTAAGAAAAATAAAAGCACCAATAAAATTAATTAAAACCAGAAATTTCTAAAAAGAGTTGTTAACAAATTTATAAGTTTGAAGTAAAACAAATAACTTCATGATACTGTAAGATTATTAACTGTTAAACTACAATATAGAGAAAAATGTAATAAATGTATAATATACCTGGAAAATAACCCTACAAAATTTGAGTTCTCTTTAACAATATTCAAAGATCTCCTAATTTTTAAAAATTAAATGTTCTGTTTGTATATAATTTTGTTTTATTAAACATTTACACAAAAAAGATCTATCGATTAGATTCTTTTACAATCTAAGGTGCCTTCTGATTTTTGGGCTGCAATTTGAAATAACTGTAGACCTATAAATACTCACGNGAAACAATTATATTCAAAAATTTGACAAAATTCAAAATGATTGCCTTATATTATGAATTATTTGATACAAAGTTTCAAATCGATTTGTTTAAAAGAACTTTCAAAATTAAACTAAATTAATTTAAATATATTTGGCAGATTCTATCAAAATTCGTATTATTAAATCAAATAATGTGTAATAATTTCTCACGAAACAGTAGATTAGCAAATAAATTCAAGCCAGAGATTATCTCTTCCTCATTTTCCCGCAAAACCCAACGACATTTCCACCAGTTTATTAACTATTCGCAATTTAATAACCGCAATATTAGTGTTTACTATTAATGAATAATATAATAGGATTAAAATGAAATAGTTTTTAAAATTTTCTAAGCATAGATTAAACGTCAAAGTCGAATATAAACAAGTCCACGTGTGCGCCATAGAGGAAACGCTGTTGGAGCAAAAAACCTCCCAGCATCACGTGACCAGCTCGGCCTTCCGTAGAAAGGCGCTTGTGCCAACCTGGCAACAAGATGACGCATTCCCGACATCGATTATAATATCCATCGCATATACTCACCATAGGGTACGGCGAAACACCCATCTTCACCGCGATCGACGCAGTTGTCCAATTTACTGTCGTAAGAAGTCAAAGACAGTACTATGTGATCATCATTATCTAGTCTAGGACGCTTCAATCTTGGCGATGCACAAGATGTCTGAACTGCTTCCGCCATCTTGACGTCGAACCAGAACACTGTGCGCATCGAATTTTGCGCATAGCGTCAGAACATACATCCGGGTCACTCTGCCTAATGACGTCATGCTGGACGATTTCTATAAAGCAAAAATACGGAATTTCCATCAAATTTATATTTTTTTTTTTACTTGTTCGTCGCTATTATTTTCGAAATAAAATTTAAATATTATTTCGTGCGATAATTTTTTAAAATATTTATTTATTTTTCGCGTCTATTAAAAAATTATTTCCAAAAATATCAAATTTTCGATAAAATTACGATGATAAAACCAAATTTTTAAAATTTAAATGATCATCTTTTACACAAAATATACAATTTTAATAATAAAAAGCGATAAAATTGCCGTAAAATATGACAAAAATATATCATTCGTCATCCAAGACAAGAGAGAGACAAAACATTATTCTGTTTAAAAAAAACTTAAGCTATTAAAAAATTTGATCAATTTCTTTTTTAAATATAATCATCTGTTTGTTAGAAACTGTTGCTCAAAATATTACTTTTCTCTTTTAAGGCAGAAATAACGCGCGCCGAATAGGCCTACATGAAATTTGTCTTCAGACTTATTCTACTTAAACACTAGCTTCAATTTGCACAGTTAATATTACACTTCATAAGAATAAAAAAGTTACATTTCTTTATATCTAAACAGATTTAAAAATATCCTGATTTGTACCATAAATCTACAATTTATAAGACTGTTTGGAATCTAGCTTTGGGACATAATATATATTCCAGAATAATTTTTATCATTATAANAATTTATAAGACTGTTGGAATCTCGCTTTGGGACATAATATATATTCCAGAATAATTTTTATCATTATAAATTTTCTTATATTTGTTAAACCATTCACAGTAATTGTTGTTATTACTTGAAATAAATTTGAGAATTTCTTTTCTTGCCATATATTATGCTTCATTACTAACAGAATATTATGTTTTTAAAATTTTAATTATAAAGTCAGATATTTCTGAATAGTGAAAAATAATTGACTTAAATTTTTATCATATAAAAATATTTTATTTTCTACAGAATTAAAAAAGAATTTAACTAAATATATAAAAATTACAAAAGTACAAATACTATCAAATAAAACTAATATAGAATTACATATTTTGATGATTAAATAAAATTTTTTCTATAATTTTTTGTTTTAAGAATAATGCTTAAAACTATTTCTTAATTCCCATTAACATTTCAATTTACACATGCTTAAAATGTATCATTCTTAAGCATGCATAAATTAGATTGTTGTCTTTTTCTTCCATAACATTTATTTGCTTTATGAATGAAAAATAAAATGTTTAAAGCATACATTCATAAAACAAGAAATAATATGGAATCAAGCATACCATTCTAATTTATAGAAAACTATAATATTAGAAAAAATACTAAACTTTCAATTTAAAAGATTTATTAAAAGAACTATTATTTTTATTTAGACTAAAAATTATAAATATTGTTATTTCTATAAAACCTAATGTTAACTAAACAAAGAAATAAGTTTTAGAATGAAGGAATTAGTAATAAAGAATCCTTTAAATTTTTTACAAAAAATTTTACTAAAAGAAATTCTTTTTTCTTGATATAATACAGATTAGCTTATAACAATGATTTACAATGAAAAGTTCATGGAATACTACTAGTTTGCTGCTGCACAATAATATTTCACAAACTTTTTGTAAAGATACCACAAAATTTCAAAAAATAATTAAATAATAAAAAGTGAAATGAAATTATTTATTATATATATTTTATATAGAAAAATGCATGTCTTCAATACCAATTCATTTATTCACTTTTCTTATTTATAAGACATAATATACTATATAAAAAACAATTTATATTTTTATGACCTTTATAAGTAAGCTGATTTTTTTTCAACCTCTGATGGTCCATAAAAAAAAAACACAAGTGTAAATAACAAAATGAATTTATTATGAAAAGTTGGGTACAAACATGGTTACTTTTCAACATAATCACTGTGAAGATTGAGGCATTTGTCATATCTGTGGACAAGCTTTCCCATCTCCTCTTCATAGAATGTTGCCATCAATAACTTAAGATGGGCCCTAACATTGTTTTGAAGATTGTCATTAATCTTGAACCTCTGCCCTCCTAAACACGTTTTCTGTTCAGGAAAGAGGTGGAAGTCACTCAGCACTAAATCAGCTGGGTGTTTAAAGGTGGTGAATTCAGACTTCCATCTCTTTCCTGAACTTAAAACGTGGCTAGGACAGCAGAGGTTTGAGACTAATGACAATCTTCAAAACAACATTGTTAAGGCCATCTCAATTCACTGATGGTAACATTTTATGAAGATGGGATGGAAAAGCTTGTCCACAGATATGACAAATGCCTCAATCTTCATGGTGATTATGTTGAAAAGTAACCATGTTCGTACCCAACTTTTCATAATAAATTCATTTTGTTATTTACACTTGTCTTTTTTTTTTTATGGTCCATTGAAGGTTAAAAAAAACTGCCCTCATATATATGCAACACTGACTCACAGCTGTAACATTAACTTAAAGCTTGAGAATCACTATCTTATTAGTAACAAATTTGAATATGAACAAATAAATAAATAATGTTAGTTATTAAAATAAACTTTTTTGTTAATCAAGTCAGTACATATATATTCTATGAGTTTTTAAATTTTTTCAATCTGATTTTATAGTACTGTAATGAAATGCAAAATTTCTTTACTTATTTAATTTACTTACTTATTAATGAAAATTTAGTAATAACAATGCTGTGCACACTTGCTAAAACAAAGGGCATCCAGAAAATAAATACTATTTGCAAAAATTTAAATGATTTGTTTTCAATATATACCTTTTATCTCACATTTTACTTTACATCATTACCTAGTTTTCATCAATCACTTTCGACATTTATCAGTGTTGCACATTTACCATTCCCTCTGCAAAGAAGTGTACTGCCTGTGTGTTAAACAAGCCTGCATGACAACCTTTACAGCATCATTTCTATTGAATCTATTTCTTGCTAGAAAGGTAAAGAAGCATGTGAATGTTTCTAGGTGCAAGATCCAGACTGAATGGTGAATGCTGAAATGTTTATCAATGTTTGCCAGTGCAACTTGCCAGCTTCTTTGCAGAAGTTGGCAAGTTGCACCAGCAGTGTAGAGCTGAACATTGTCATGTGGCAGAATGACTAGATGTGATAAGCACTCTTCTTCTGTTCTGAATGGCTCTCTGCAGTTTTCATAGGATTTCACAGTAGGTAAATGCATTTATGATTTGGCTTCTGAGCATGAACTCAATCAGCAGAACATCATGTTGGTCCTAAAAAACATACTGTACATCTCAGAGCTTTCTGATAGACATGGTCTACTTGAACTTTTTCTGTGGTTGCAAATCTGTGTTGCCATTGCATGGATTATAGTTTACTCTCTCTGTGTCGAGTTACACAGAAAACCCAAGTTTCATCTCCTGTCAAGATATGGGCCAAGAACTTCTGATAGTATTTTTAAAAATGTCAGTGCAGCTCCCATGTGTTGTAAGCATTTGGATTAATTTTGGTTTTTAACCCATCTTGTGCAAAGCTTATAATAATGCAAATGCTCCGTTACAAGTTCAAGGAGCAAAGACTGACATTTCTGGAAAGCATACCTGGAACTCAGAAATGTTGAATTTTCTGTTTTCTTGCATTTTTCTGTTCACTTGTTCCAGAAGGTCTGCAGTGATAAATGAAGGGCACTCACTCCATTTGTCAATACGCATGCTAGTTTTTTCTGCTTTAAACATTTTGCACCATTTTCTCACCATTCATCATAACCTTTTCATCATACACATGACAAATCTCTTGATGAATTTCAACTGGACAAAGCTTTTTGCCTTACAGAAACTTGATAACAGCTTGGATTTCACACTTAGCAGGACTATCAATAATCTTGCTCATTTTCAGTACAGTAACAAACATTTGAGCACTGCATCCATCTATCCATCACTCTAGACTTAACCATCATTATTGTGGCAAGTTATCACTGGCACCATCTTCACAACTACTGTGCACAAATTGTACTTACTTTCTGGACACAGCTCATATAAACTAATTATTATATGGGGTTATTTTGATTAGTGAAAAGTTTGGATTAGTGACGTTATATATAAAGATTTATAAAAAAATATTAAAACACACAATACCCAAATATTGTTAAAAAAACAGTAATAGATGCAATATGCTGTCTATTTTTAGTATAGATACAAAAGTTAATTAATGTCATCATTCCAATTCTAATCAAAAACTTTTGGCATATTTAAAACACATATACTATTATGATGATTTAGTCTGTGTGTTCAATTTTATATATATATCCTCATTGATGGATTCTCAAAATGGCTGTTACTAAGACTCTCACACTGTAAACTAGATCAGATCTTGTTCCAATCATTAGATACATTAAATCATTAACTACTTTTTGATGATATGAAAAAATTCATCTCCATGTTTTTTCTTGTTTTTGATGTCTCTGAATCTTAAATATTGAAATGATTTTAATTTCTCCAAAACTGAAACATCAAAACATCTGCTTCAACATCAAACATATGCTTTCTGATTAACATCAAACATCAAAGCATATGCTTTCTGATTAACTTTTACATCACCACCACTGATACTTTAGTGTCTCAGCATTGCACCAGACTTTATATTGCTTCTGTTATGTACTGTTATGTGCAAAATATAAGTGCACAAGACGATTGGTAATCAGTAGTGAGCTATCTAATGGAATAGTGATCATGCACTTAAAATCCTTTTTTCTTGAGGCCAAATTTTATTTCACCTCCTATGAAAGATATGGCACAGTTTAAATTACAAAGTCACAAAACATCTCAAAATTACTAAAAAATGTTTTTTTTGTCTACTTAAAATACTCACAGGAAGCAACCAGATACTGTGAAAAATAGGTAGGATAAACTATGTGAGGCTTCTTCTGTCCAGCTTTATATGTACAAAGCCATGCAAAGAAGCCTGACACAATTTCAATGAGATTTTCAATGCATCAATGATGTATTGAAAACTTACACAAAGAATTTGCAAGGGCTAGTCAATACTATTATGCTATAGAAGAAAGCCTACAATTTATAAACTCATTAGAAAAAAATAAAGACCTACCCATCTATCTCTTACTCCCAGGAAAGAATTTGGAAACATGAGATAACCATAAACATAAATATAATAAACTTCCCAAAGCCCAATAAATTGATACTAAACCAAAACAATTGTCATAATTAATTGAGCTTTTAATATTAATAGCTCAATTAATTAGTAATCAATTGGTTTAGTAACCATGAGCACCTGTTGTAGCCTTAGCAGCATACATCAAGGATAATGGCATGAAAGTTAACCTGCAGGGAGTCAGAATGTGTGACACATTAACCTCAAGCAGTTAGAAATTTATAAATTATCCCCAAGGGCCAAATCCATCAATTAAAAGTATATTGACAGCATCTCTTAGTCATGGAGAATATTTTACAAAATCCTATAGCTTGTGATTCAGTTTATCACTCTCCAGTTTGACCATTTATGTGTACTTCAGTGAATATACTGATTGTGTTCTATATTTATACACAGTTGAGTGTTCCTACAGTTTGTAAACAAGCCATTTATGTAAAATGGTCATTACATTGAATGTGAATAAACACATTAATGTTCCACATATTTAAAAAATAATTTAAATTCATTTGAATAATAGTGTTCTTTGAATATCCTGATGACTACCATTTAATATAGCTGAAAACATTAGCATAATTAAATTTAGTTTAAAGCTTTTGATTTTCTTTGTAGGGATTAAGCTACTGATAGCTTTTGTGCCAAATGGCAATAACTTCTCAGATTTAGCTATAGTTTTCATTGTCTTCCATACATCAGACAAGCAAAGTTCTTGGCTTCCATATCACTTTGCTGTTATATCAAAATTTGGAAAAAAGGATATAGAGCATAACCAGTGCCTATTATGGCTCTAATCAGCAAATTCCTTCTACTTGTCTATGTTTAGCAGCTAAACAACAAAAGAAACTTATATGTTTGATCAAACTTTCAAAAAAACAAAACATTATGAATAGATTAATGAAAACAATTAGATACACCTGGTATGGAAGTTCCAGATGATTGTAATAGAGAGGTTGCGGCCGAAGTTCAAACGTTAAACTTGTATGGCAAGCAGAAGTATTTAACATTTGCTCCAAGTAAAACACATTGCGCCACATGTTCACAACAATATATCATGGGATATTATAGAAAAATGGTGAAAATGTTTAACAACAACAAATGTTACCAGCGAAGGTAAATAAACAAATTAAACTATTTTAAAATATTTATAGGATGTTTAATAACACTAAATAATTATTTTTAATTAGCATCGTGTCTCCTACCATACAATAAGACAATAGGACTACCTCATGCTTTTGTTGAGGAAAGTAGTGGTTATGTAAATCTGAAAGCAGCTCGGGAAATTACTTTTAGAAAATTTACAAACATATTACACTGTTGATGGTAGAAGATGCCATGGAAGAACAAACCTACTCCTACAGAATTATGATAAGCTATTATGAACTATCAGAAAACTTACTAATACACCTTATCTTGCAGCCGAAGTTTATAAAACAATTTCTAACGTTTTCGGTCTTGTTAAAAGACCTTTCTCAAGAAAAATAAAGCAAATAAAAATAACAAAATGTAAATCGAAAGCTTAGTATAATGAACAAGTTTTTCGAATATTTTCGAACTCATTCAAATATTTTTGAATATTTGAGTTTGAAAATATTCGAAAAACTTGTTCATTGTACTAAGCATTCGATTTACATTTTGTTATTTTTATTTGCTTTATTTTTCTTGAGAAAGGTCTTTTAACAAGACCAAAAACGTTAGAAATTGTTTTATTATAAACTTCGGCTGCAAGATAAGGTGTATTAGTAAGTTTTCTGATATTATAGTATGCAGTCTCAAACGATTTGCTATTATGAACACAAATATATGTAAATTCTATAGGCACTTCACATCACTTGCAAAAAAATTGAATAATTAAATAATTTCTGGATTAAAATCATCTGTTTCTTTACAATATTATTCATAAATGTTTAAATAATCATTATTTTAATAAAATACATCATAATTTTAACCCCAAACACAAAAAAAATTAAGTTTAAACTGATCTTCTACTTGCCATGCTAGACATAGCAAACGCCATTATCAACCTTCCAGAATTGCCAGATAGTGGCGCTCAACGTCTGACATTCATATTTTGGGCTGAAAACATCAGCCGCACGCAACCTCTCTAATGAAAACAATAGTGGACCTCTAGTAATACCATTTACAGATGCTCTTATCAACCTTTGGGTAACAGAATAATTTCATTTTTGTGTCTGAAGTGTTGCATAGCAAACCATACCGTTTATGTTACTGTTTTGTACATTCCTGGCCTACATGTAATTAATGTTCAGTATCTTATGCTATATATTATTCCTTAGTACAATTAAGAGAGTTGATTGAGGTTGCTTGTTACATAATTTTGGAGGTGGATACATGCAACAGCACTACAAGGCTTTAGAAGGGATTGGATGGTAGTTGAAACTATAAAAATAGCATAAAAGCATGATAACAACCCAAGATATCTTCAATTTCTATAAAAATAGCATTATGTTATTTATGGATGCTCTCTTGAATCTAGATATATACATTCCACCAACAATATGGGGAGAATTAGTTCATACTGCTAATTACATCTTAAATTGAACTGGAAAGTTGTCATGTCCATACAAATTGTGAATAAGAAAGAAGTCCAGGATACCAGTAAAATACCTATGTATCATTTGATCTGTCTACTATGTCCAAATTTCAATTTAGACAACAACAAAAGATGGACAAGAGAGCAAGAAAGGCTATCTTATCATTATATATCTTATGATCAGGGCTAATCAGAGGGGAGACAGGAGGGGCAGCTGCCTGGGGCTTTGCAATATTAGGGGCCTCAACTTGGCAACTCAATATGTTAGACAAAAATATAGAAGAAGGCAAAGCAATGTCATGGCTTGTAGAATGACCTTAATTTTACAGTTAAATTCTCCAAAAAACTATTTGAGTAAAACTTTTCTAATTTTTAATATAGAAAACACTTTTTGCCTCAACTGCCCATAGCTAAAACAGGTATAGAATTTATAATCAAACTAAAAGACCCATAGCTGGACAATAAAACCTTTTCAGTGTCCGGCAGCAGTAATACAATAATAGAATATATAGGCATTTCTGAAATCCCTCTGAAATCCTTCTGAAGGTCCTCTGGAATCCTTCTGAATTTAAAAAAATTGCAACCAAAAATGAAATCACTGCAGAATTTGTTTACTGGATGAATCTGACAGACAAAAAACATTTTTTAGTAATTTTAAGATTCTATTGAATATATGACTATAATTTAAACTATGCCATTATCTTTCATAGAAGTTGAAACAGTATTTGGCCCCCTCAAGGAGAAGATTGTAGTACTGTACTGTACATGGTGACTACGCTATTGAATAGCTCATTGCTGATTACCTATACTCTTGTGAACTTATATTTAGTTAATATGTAACAGAAGCAAGGTACAGTAGTGATTGAATAATTATTGAATCAATACTGTAGAAAATTAATTAATGGAGAGTAATGGAGGTTAACTGAAGTCATTATTTCAATTCAAAAATTTCCCCCAGAAAGATGTTAGATAGATGGCTGGCATGATTGTATTGTTAAAGGAAATGTATGATGTATACGGGCAAGCCAGTACTAATTTGAGGTAGAGAGCATATATTTTAAATGAAATAAATTAAAAATATGATTAAAAATTGCAGCCTGACATTGTGACAATGTCACAATAAATAATTGCTCATTGGTTTTCTTTTGATCCTATATTAAAATCAATTTTTATTTTATTTACGAACTTTCTTAATGAACTTGTTTCATCATATTTTATAGAAATATTCAAAGGTTAAAAAATTTCTCTCAAATGATGGAAAAACATAATTCTTAATACAGCAATCTGTAACAAAACAATTTAAAGTGATATATTTCAAGAATTTCAATTTTAAAGTTACATATTAGTAGAGAGGAAATAATATTAATAAGAGTTATTAAATACTTTCAAAATATCCATATTATGTTTTATCAGAAATGATAAAAGAAAATTACTAGAATTCATATAAAGGGATACCAATTAAATGACAATGACACTACTTAGCCAGTTGCACATCATTAATTGACCACATGTTCTTAATTAAATTGTTGTATTAATTTACTGTTTCCAAAATGAAAACAACAATGTGAAGTTAAATATGATGTGGAGTCTGACATGACTGATTTGTTTGCCAAAATGAACTTTTATGATAATTCAAAGGAAATTTGTGGGCATCCATTGTATTTTATAGAAAAATTCACAAAACAGGTTCAAAGGAAAATATACAAATAAAAAGGAAGATAAATTTCCCCAAAAAAAGTTAAAAGAAAAACCAAACAAGACAATTTTAATGACACCACAAATTCAAACATGTTTAAATGCTTTACACAGATACAATAGTATCTGTGTAAAGTATTACAGTGCAAAAAACAAAATTTCTCTTTTACTTATAAAATGTCCATTTTAATTAATGGTATTTTAAAAGAAACTTTTTCAGTGAATTTAATTTAGGAAATTCTTATTTTAAATCAATAATAATACATTATGAAAAATTGTCAAAACTATTGACAACTGAGTTCCTATTATATGAGATTTACTCAGTTTAATTATTCAATAATTCTGAAATTAAAAATACATAATATGGTCAAAAATAATATGTGCAAAAATTTAAATAATTAAATTTTTAACCCAAAGGCTTCATATTTCCAAAAGTTCCAAAGAAATTTCACTTAGAAAAAAGTATAAGTCTAAATGATTACATACATAGACCTATTACATGAAATGTTTAATATATCAATTGACTGCAGTGTAGTTGTAATTTATGCAATTTTTAATAATGTTATCTTATAACTATATACACTAAAATAGCATTCTATGTTCATACAACAAAACAATAGTCAATTTTGTATGTTTTGTTTAATGAGAAATTAAAAGAAATAGAAAAAATTCAAATCAATGTTTTAAATGTACTCTGAAAATATTATGATAAAATACCATAGATTACCTTTACATTTTAATATACAATACTAAAAAAAGGTAACTTATAACTATGATGACCATATTTATTTCAGAGGACAGTCCTTTATTATTTCACTGCTCAATTCCTTTAGATTTATTTTTATAAAATGGCCATTTTCTTTTATTACATGAATTGAAGTAGTAAATTGAATATTAACACATGCACAAGGCCCTCTTTGAGTGAAGATAAAAGAAAGAGTTTTATTCATTTTCAGTCAATGGAACTAAAATATAAATGATGGAAAACTATTTGACAAAGGTTCATGTATTAAAAGCTATGTCACAATGAAAAGATTGAAGAATGCCGACAAAATGATAAATCCTGACAATGTAGATAAGTTGAAATTTTTAAATATTTCACAAATAAACATGTATCTTTTAAAGTCATTTAAAAATTGTTTAATTTTGCTTATGCCTCTCTAAATCTAATGCTCTCAATGATGAGTATTTTTGTTAGTGAACAATACATGGACCAGTGAAAAAAAAAACAATTAAGAATCAAAACATTGGAAGGAATGCATTATACTAAATGCAACTTTAATATGAATTGTATAGTTTTACAAATTTTTAAAACATACACCTGATTTATTGAAAAGTAGTTCTTGTAAAAAGTATCAAAATAAAAATTTTTTAAGTAATAATATGATTCTTAAATTTGCTTCATGTCTAGTTATTATCTGTTAGTTTTATTAATGGCCATCAACATCCATTGTAATAGCAGACTTATTATACACAGAATAGGAAATATGGCCCGATTAGGAAATCATCAATGTTTATTGGTTTATATTAACTGGGGAATGCATTTTGGACTGTCTTGTCTCTCATCAGCCCCTATACAAGTTATACATTGTAAGTAATTGTGCATTTTTTTAGATACATGAATATACATACATACATAAAAATTTCACTTAAACATTTCAATGATGACTACCTTATCCAGTTTTGAAAAGCAAGCATTACCTTTTTAACCATACAACCACAGATGTCAACACCACTAGAACTGTATTTTCCACTTTCAATCATCTCCAGTTCCAAAGTACATTTTACAGCCCCACTCCCTTTCACCCTTGTTTTTACATTCACTTAATTTTATGTCCCTTCCTCTAGTGTTTAAAATAGGGTACTAAAAACTGTAATTGTAAACCAAAATTATTATGATTTTTTCTGTTTCTTTTAAACCAATTTTTTGATTTTTTTTAATTATTTTAACAGAATCTTTAAAAATTTCACAGATGTTATTATTGCAACATTCTGCAACTGCTGAGAATTTGTTATTGTACTTTATTGCAGCAATATATTCTTTTATTCTAATTTTGAGTTCTCTACTAGTTTCTCCTACACACGTGTGTGCATTAGCACATTTACAGTTAAAAATTTATAGACTACATTTTTCTCTTTCCAAATAAACAAATTATTTTATTTTTTATTCATAATTAATTTACCTAATATGTTCATCAATTCTGCTATTAACATTATTTGATATTTTTTAATTTCTATTTTTATTTGGAGATGAACTAGAGATGATTGAAAGTGGAAAATATGGTTCTAGTGGTGTTAACATCACTGGTTGTATGGTTAAAAAGTTAATGCTTGCTTTTCAAAACTGGATAAATTAGTCATCATCAAAATGTGTAAGTGAAATTATCTATGTATGTATTAGTGTTGCCACCTTTTCAAAATTGCTGTACCTGGACAATAGGTTTGTTTCAACACAAGTTCCTGACTGGTTTGAATTTGAAACCGTACAAGGCCATTTTACAACCAAGGACATGGGCATAGCCAGGAATGGGCATGGGTGGGCATGCCCCCCCAGTTAACCTGGTGCCCCTCCTCAGAAAATTACAGCCAAAAAGTGTTGAGCCAATTTGCAAAAAGAAATAAAAAGCTGAAGCTAATTTAATTGAGTGTAGTATACCCACTGAAAGTCTAGATCAGGCATAGCCAACATACGGCCCACTTAATGAATTTATGCGGCCAGCGATTAATCTTAATATTGGACTTAGCTTTAAATAATTGCTGAATGGATCCACAATAATTCCTTATATCCTCACAATGTGAAGTGATAGAAAAGTTGAGAAATTGTGACCAAAAAATAAAAAAACAAGTCAACAACTTTCAGTGCCCAATGTGAAAAATGTATCTGTAATCTCTATGAACAGTTTAGTCTCTACGGGTTAAGGCATTGCTAGAGTTTGATATTAATGTTACCGAAAACGCATGATTAAAGGAAGTTTCATATTACATGTGTGTTAAGTTATTATCGATTCCTATGGAAATTTCATTTTAATGAACAATAATTTGAAATAATTCAATTTTGTCTCAAGCTGGCCTCTACTAGGCCCCCCATAACAAAACTCTGGCTATGCCAATGATCAAGAACCAAACAATGCATATGGCAGTTTTAAACCGGTTAGGGACTTGTGTTGGAACGAACCTAATATTTAAAAAACCACAACCATAAACTGGAACGATATATATAGATTCTCAGCTAAACATCAAACTCACAGCAAAACACCCAAATTCAACATTCAAATATTTTTAGCCATTCCTTAATCAACCTTCATAAGGAAAAGTCAAATGAAAATAACTGTTCTATTTATAGAATGTTGCCACATTGTATACATAATTTTTAAAAATTTTTTTAAATCAGTTTGACCAATGGCTGTGATGTATACAGTCAATCCCCTATAACACGGGTTCCTATAGTTTGGATTCCTATATCACAGCGAAAAAATTGCGACAGTATTCGTACAAACATACTAAAAAAACTCCTATAATTTGGTAAAATGTCATTGCTAACTCGTGTTGCGACAGGATTGCACAAACCGTTGAGTTTAAATGAGCAGCAGACCTACCAAAACCCATTTATTATTTAACATCCATAAAAATTATATTTATATTAATGATGTCTCTAAAGTTCAGTGAATTTTTCGCAAAAAAAATAATTTATCGGGAAGCACGTGAGCGCCATTCGATGACAATCTCCACGACAAAAACGAGCTTAAGCAACGGCGTAGTTGAACAGTGCACACTTAGTAAGTAATCCTACAATTTTTTGTTTATAGCATAGTTTATATGGATTATTCCCAAAAAATTATACGTATTTTGGAAATGTTGAGTCAAATTAGTCNAAAGTTCAGTGAATTTTTCGCAAAAAAAATAATTTATCGGGAAGCACGCAAGCGCCATTTGATAACAATCTCCACGACGAAAACAAGCTTAAGCAACGGCGTAGTCAAACGGTGCACACTCGGTAAGTTATCCTACAATTTTTTGTTTATAGCATAGTTTATACGGATTATTCCCAAAAAATTATACATATTTTGGAAATGTTGAGTCAAATTAGTCTAGAATTGATTAATTTTATGGAAGAAATCTTTCAAACAGCTGTAGTTCGTAAACTGCATATGTGCCAGGCTGTGATTGGCTAGAAGCTGGATTCATAAATCTCAGAACGTATCTACCGTGTTATGGGAGGGTCAACTGTATTTCTTTAAGGGTCAAAATAATACTTCCATGCATTTGGTACAGGAATGTAATCAGTGTTGATGCATACTCCTCTTATGTCGGTCCTGTAGATTTTTGTGACCTCTAATATTCTTGTGTTGTCTGTCAAATATCTTGTGTATTAGGGTAGCCTCATTCCATAAGGGGGGAATTCCCAGCTTGGTGGCATATCAGGCCAAGGCCATATTGATGTTTCCTTTTGCCACATTATACTTTGATCTCGTAACCAAACTTGTAATGATCTGAATGTGGAACCAATGTATGTTAGTGTCCTGTTGAACCTGTCATCCTGTAGTGGAATGCAATAAACTCCTGGTGCTCTTGTGTCCTCAGTTTCATCCTTCACATTAGACAAAAGGAGGAACATGGTGGATTTCCTTTTGTATGCTATGCATATGTTTAAATCGTTGACCATCCTCCTGTATATGTAATAGAGGAATGGTTCGTAACTTAGGACTACCCGTTTCTCTTCTGTGTTGTTAATTAATTGATGTTAGTATTGGTGTTGAATTGACCTGGCCTGATATGTGGATGCTATGTTGTTGATAAATGTGTGGCTGTACTCATGCTTGGATGCAATATGTTTCAATTGTTCTAACTCATTGTTAATATCTGAGGACATTAGTATCAACTTTGGTAATAAAAGCCCAGTTACAAGATCACAAGTATGATGTGGCAAAAGGAAACATCAATATGGCCCTGGCCTGATATGCCACCAAGCCAGGAATTCCCCCTTATGGGATGAGGCTACCATAATACTACACAGGATATTTGACAGACAACACATAAGAACATTAGAGGTCACAAAAATCTACAGGACCGACATAAGAGGAGTATGCATCAACACTGATTACATTCCTGTACCAAATGCATGAAAGTATTATTTTGATCCTTAAAGAAATATACGTCACAGCCACTGGTCAAACTGATTTAAAAAAATTTTTTTTAATTATATATACAATGTGGCAACATTCTATAAATAAGAACAGTTATTTTCGTTTGACTTTTCCTGATGAAGGGCGATTAACGAGTGGCCAAAAATGTTCGAATGTTGAATTTGGGTGTTTTGCTGGAAATTTGACATTTAGGTAAGTCTATAAACCTAATATTTGCCAGAGATATTTACAAGTTTAGAATTTTAAAAGTACATTTTCTGTCACTCTTAGCCTAGGGATAAGTTTTGGTGGGAGTGTAAAGTTAGTCTTTAACTGTTAAAATAAAATACTTGCAAATATTTTTATAAATTTATTTTGTTTCATCATAATTTCACAATTTCTACAAAAACCAGACAAATTAATAATTAATCCAAACCATGAATTTAAAAACCAGCTTGTCTGGATGAAAACTGACCTGGTGGCAACACTAGTATGTATGTATCATGTGTCTAAAAAAAAATGCACAATAACTTATAATGTATAACTTGTATAGGGGCTAATAAGAGACAAGGTCCAAAATGAATTCCCCAGTTAATATAAACCAATAAACATTGATGATTTCCTAATTGGGCTATATTTCCTATTCTGTGTATAATAAGTCTGGTATTACAATAGATGTTGATGGCTGTTAATAAAACTAATAATACGATTGTTTAAAATGCTACATATATTTTTATAATAACTCTATAGTTTAGTGAAACATAGATGTAACCTGCTTTTTTTATTATGAAACAATTTCTGATAAAAAAAAACCACCATGGTAGCAATACTTATAACTAATATAAAACACAATATTGGTTGTGTCATATTTAGTTTTTATAAACTAATTAGATAGAAATTGGTTATTTATATTAAATTCTTAATATTTCCAAGTTAAAAGACAGTAGGAAAATTTTTCTTCTAATGTTTTCTAAATAGTAACTGAATAAACAAAGCAATTTCAGCAACCTAATGGATGACCTGATCATTACAATCCATCAAATAATTGCCATATAAAAAAGCACATCTTTCATTGAACAAGATTTTTTCTTCAGATTGACTCTCAAATCTGTGTCATTTGATATTAGAGAATTTTAATGTTAATATTTAATTTTAATTTTTTTTAATTTATAATTTATTAATAATACTACAATTCAAAAACTGGCTTACAAGATTTGTACAAAAACTGTCAAAAAATAAGCCTTTACCAGAAGTATTCTTTATTTTTCAAATGTTTTCAGCTGTTCATGCAGCATCAGGATGTAACAAATAGAATACAAATTGAATGCTCAATTTAAAAGTTAAATTAAGCACGTAAAATAAGAACAATTTGTAAGGAACATATTTGAAAAAATAATTTAAATAATTAATAAGTAAAAATACAATTATAAATAAGAATAATATTTGATATAAAATATTATAAATACTGGACATAAATAATAAAATACAAAAATAAATACAAGAAACAAAGGTAATTATTCACTTTCTACCCAGCACATGTGCTTAATAAACCAAATAAATATTTGATGTTTTAAAAGGCCTTCCTCAGATTATTACATTGAACATAAACAGTTAAGAGAATTTGAATAGACGACTCAAATTTTACAAAAATTTTGCTGAGTTAAGTAGTTCCATGATTGGCATATAAATATTGTCAGAGGCTTAATGTAATTATCCTAAGAAACAATGTCAATCTTATTCACAAACAAGAGGTGTCCCCATGGGCAGTTCAGTCGCCGGGGATTTATGTGAACTAGTCATTAGGCAATTGGAGAGCAGGACACTGCCTAATTTCCTCCACGACATTATCCTTTACAAAAGACATGTCGATGACGACATCATCTTATGGAGGACAACTCCCAACCTAACCCGTTTTATAGAAGAAATGAACGAGAATCCGTATGGACTGACACTAGAACAACATAGTAACAGCAGAGTCCATTTCCTGGATTTTGATATAAGATTTAAAGATTCCTTCATACGCACATCTGTTTTTCGCAAACCGTCTAGTCTATCGGCATACATACCATTTAACTCATGTGATCCCTTCCAATACAAGATGGCGGCCTTCAGGGCATTGGTCAAACGAGCTTTTACGCACTCTTATACACAACTAGTGCTAGAGGAAGAGCTAAAATACTTAGAAGGCATTGCCAGGTCCCATGGTTACCGAAATATTATACAAAAAATCTCGGAGGGCCATAAACAACCTCAGGCTTCTTCCAACATTACAGTGATCACGCAAACACTAGCAACACTACAGAAAATATGAGGATACCTATCATGTTCAACCCACTATTGAGGTCTTTATACAGCACCATCGCAAAGGAACGAAAAGTTACCCTAGCATACAGAAGGTGCAGCACTTTGTTCGATATCCTACGCAACAAAAAGGACCAATCCAGGGTTATCAGGTGTCTATACAATGCTTCTAAGAGATAACCGGTTTAACAGGATTTGGTATACGTAGGATCAACTAAACGTTCATTAGTGGTTAGGATAAAAGAGCACATCTCGGATGTACAACGCAACAGACACACATCATCACTCTCCACCTACGCCACTGAACCTGAAATAGTAGCAGACTTCAATAGAGTGCAGATAATTGTCACCACACCGCATATTCACCATCTAAAATGGTTGGAGGAGATGGAAATTTTTAGAGCATACGACACATCCACTTGTATTAATTCAAGAGACAAAATCGGCCTTTCCATGGCATGGCAAAACCTACTACATACAGAGTAACAGCGAAATACTATTTATTAAATATTAAAATAAAAAATAAAAGGTACTGGGGAACATGTGAGAACAGTATTGAATAAGTATGTATCTCAATCACACATTTTTAAGTATCATAATAATATCTTTCTCTTGAATTTGGACATTGATCGTTAACTTCGATCACGTTCAAACATATCACGTAACGAAATAAGCGAACAATCCGAACGATTCAAACTCAACAGAGTTCGTATTTATTCAAATTTCATTTTTGGTGTTCAATCCAGCTGTTTCACCTGAAGAAAAGCCCAGAAGGGGTTATGAAAGCGTTCATCGTTGAAAGATTATTCGATACACATCGGTTATAGGTTCAAGTACATCATATTTAGTCAATCTTATTACCAGGCATGCCATAAAGCAGAGTAAGTTCAATAAATATAAGGAAGTGTGATAAGATATGAGGTACTGGGCCTAGAGGCATGTGCATATCATCCCTAGAGATGGTTCCTTGGTTATTAAAATTAACTGCCTTGTTCCTTTTAGCATATTTATATATTTCTAGCCTGTTTTAAGGAGGACATAGCATGTGTGCCCAATAATTCTAGCCTCATTTAGACAAACTTATACTTCAGTTTTCACAGTGTATGTGGCCAGAACATATTGGTCTTAGTATGAGATTTCCTGGGCCTAGAGTAGGATGACCAAATATGCATTATGTAATTATGAATTTAAATACAGGAGAAGGAAGATAAGATTGGAAGAAGCATACATGTATTCTTATTGCTTGAACAGAAAGATAACACAAATAATCTATATAGTAAGTAGTAGGGTTTATCGAGTTCAGGTACCTGGATTCAGACTCACTGAGACAGATTGTAAATTCTCAGACCTGATATCCAATCTAAGACTCAACAAGACTTTGGCCAGGAATCATAAAGTTGCATATGGCACAACATAAAATCCTGTAATGATTAATACACAATAATATTTGTTCTCTACATTCATTCTTTTCTTATGTTTAGTTGTGTTTATAACTCTAGGACTAAAATTCAATTCCCTTTATCCTTATATAATTGCAGTCACAAAGTTCTTAGCACTGGCTTATTAGTTGTTTTGAAATTATTTACATGCTATTTATTTTCATATGTACCAGTACAGTACACAATGCTTTCATTTTGGTTTTAAATCTGTCATTTCTTTATTTAGTAAGTGCTTATTAATTTCTTTATCTTATCTTTTTAGTTAAAAGTTACAAATAAAACATACAAATTTTGATTTGTTACCTTCAATTCTATTGATTGGCTCTTAATTCTTAAGTAAACTATTATGTTATAAATAATAATAATAGTAGTAATAAGTATAGCTACCCAAACAAGTGTTACATTAAACTTCTGTGTTATTGATATATGTGTCAACACCTAGAAACTTCCTAACAATGTGACATGCATTCAACATTGTAGCATTCTGTAGTACCATGTATCAATATATGTTATTATTAAGGTTTAATGTTTCTAGATTTTTGTGTAATGTATATGGTATGACACCAGTAGAAGAGAGGACAATAGGTACAATAAATACCTTTCCATCCTCCAGATCTCTTATTTCTTGAGCGAGTAGTGTGTACTTGATTTTTTCAGTATGAGCAATTTTTATGTTATTAGTGTTTGGAACAGAGATGATTATTATATATAAGTGATCTTACTGCATTTGTCAATGAGAGTGATGTCAGGTCTATTGTGATTAATTGTTTTATCTGTGATTATGGATTATGGCTCTGTTTTAATATATTTTGTGTTGTGTTGTGTGTGTGTCATTTTCTAAACTGCCTATGGAGTAGAACTTGGCCGGCAAAATCATCTTCAATATATCTCAAAAACTGGGTAATTGTAAATATACCACTCACCAAATCATCACCAGTTCATGTCACAAAAAAAGCAAAATTCTTACATATGTTTTCGTCTATGTGAAATAGACATCTTCAGGTCTCAACGATATCGAACAAATGGCTAGTAAAAACGTTCTATTTTACTAGCCATTTGTTTGATATCGTTGAGACCTGAAGATGTTGTGTTAAGTTCATCCTGTTGGAATCCTAAATATTTGTAAAACTCACTCTCTTCCATTGATTCAATATCTCTACTTCTGAGTATAAATCAAAGGAGACTTTATACTCAGAATTAGAGATATTGAATCAATCTTCAGAACTTCTTCAGGAATAATCACAACATGCCAAAGACATCAAATGTGTGGGTCTACTTCACATAATGTGCAAATATGAAAAATAGTAGTAAATGCAATAAATGTTCAACAACAATATCCTACAAAGATGGAAATACTTCAGCAATGATTAAACATTTAAAAACCAAACATAGAATTATTTTACAAGCCTGGGACAAAAAAAAACAAGAAAATATCATAACCTAACAATTTAAAACTTTTACAAATTCACCATTAGTAAATCTTTAGATCAAATTGTTGCAGAAATAGCCACTGTTGATAATATATCAATTAGAGCATCACAAAATCTAGCTTTATTTGTGAAAGTTTAACAAAATCAGGTTATAATTTCTTAAAGCTGAAATAGATCTTATGAGTTCAATCAATAACTTTTATGAAAAAAAGAAGACTGAAATAATAGAGTTTTTAGAAGAAAAATTAAAAGAAGACCACAGATTTAGCTTCATACTTGATGATGGATGAGTACAAAAATGCGAAAATATATAAATGTTAATTTTATATTATACAGTCGACCCCCCTATAACGCATTAGATACGTTCCACTTTATAAGAATTTCGCGTTGTAGGAATCCTTAAATACATGAGCCAATCACAGCCCGGCACGTATGCAGTTTACAGACTATGGCTGTTTGAAAGGTTTTCTTCCATAAAATTAATCGATTTTAGACTAATTCGACTCAACATTTCCAAAACACGTATAATTTTTTGGGAATAATCCGTATAAACTATGTTATAAACAAAAAATTGTAGGATTGCTTACCGAGTGTGCACCGTTCAACAATGCCATTGCTTAAGCTTGTTTTCGTCGCAGAGCAGCACACCAAACTGCGGGGTGTTTTCTGATAAGTTATTTTTCTGTGAAAAATTCGTTGAACTTTGGAAACATCATTAATAGAAATCATTTTTATGGCCGTTGAATAAGAAATGTTTTTTTCACAAGAAATGTATAAAATTACAGTACTGTATTAGACTTACAGTATCTAATTTATATACAGTACAGACGATAGTAAACTCAACTAGCCCGCCTAAACTCTCCGTAGCGTGTAAGTAGTTCAGCTGCTCATCCACTATTGGTCCAGATTCGATCAATCCTGTCGCGACACAAGTCAGCAATGATGTTTTACTGCATTTTACGAGTCTCTTTTAGTGTCTTTATACGAATATGGTCACAATTTTTTCGCCGCAATATACAAATCTGCATTATATGAACCCGCGTTATAGGGGGGTCTACTGTATATGAGATTGGCAATGAAATGCTTAATCTAGATTTAGTTAGAACTTTTTATCCATGTACAGCTTCACAGCTAATAGAAATAGTAGAGCACCATTTAAGCACATTTAATAGAAATTTTAAAAAAACATAATAATTGGAATAACTGATGACAGTGCAAGTGTAATGACAAATTTAGACAAGATTCTCCTAGTACTTATAATGTGTGTTTGAATCACACTATACACTTAGTCATTTGCAATGCACTCTACGAACAAAAAAACATTTTCAACATATAAGACCAAAATGATTCTGATTATGTTGAAGATGATTATTTTTTCAATGTGAACAATGATAAAGCTGAAGAAAATGCAGAAGTTGAATTAACAAATGTCAACAATTTAGTAATAATGAAGTATTCATACTATTGTTAAATATTTAAAAAATTCTACTGTGCATCTTTTACAGGAAAAAGTCAAAAGTGTTCTAGGAAATAAACTGAGCTAGTGTTAGACAAAAATGCATTGGAATTTATTGCTCCAGATGATTTCAACGTTTTTAAGAATATCTGATATCATTAAAGATGTTCTTGAAAATNGGCTGCCCGATGACGTTTTACGTATTATAGGAGTTATTTTTACCGTTGTTTACGGATACTGCCACAATTTTTATAGGAATCATAACTATAGGAAACGGTTTTATAGGGGGATCTACTGTACATCAAAGCTCTTAATCGTTCTATTAGAATGCTGTTATGTATTAAAATTCTTTTGTTCGTTGCCTGAAGAAACAATTTTGTATTTGTCAACAGTGCTTGTTATTCTTAATTTTTATATTAAAAGCATATTTAATGCCAACAGATAGTAAAAATTTCAGTAATATAATAAGATAGTGGCATACCATACAGGTAAATTTTTATATATATTATATTAATGTACTAAACAGAATTATTAGAAATGGAGATAGAAACAACTTAAACACATTTTGAAATATATCTTACTTTATTATTGCTAATAAAATAAATAAATGAATGTTATATATATAACTTGCAATATTTCAAGAACTGATTAATAAAGTGATTAACTTTTACACATTGTAAGAAAATTGAAAATCAATTCTGTTACTTCAAAAATATCTTTGGAACTACAAAATAATTTGACAAAACTGGAGAAGTAACCAAATGAAAGAAGCAGTGACACATTATCTTCAGCATGGAAATCTGTATATGAGCTCTAACTTGGGCTTGGTCCCCTGATAACTGTTTATTGTTATTGCTACTTTTATTTTATTTTTATACTATTTATCTTTACTTGTATTTATGTTCTTAAGTTTTGATTATAATATGTATTTATTTATTTCTTTTATCCCTTCTATTTGAACTGTACAAATGTTCAATTGACTTAGAATATTCTTCCCATCCTTTTTAATTTAAATTATTTCCATTGCATTTAATACGTTTTTTGTACGTTCTCTTTATTAATTTTTCATTTAAGTTTGACTTTACCAACTGAAGAAGGTATATATATGGAAGTAGGTCAAAAACGTTTTTGGTTAATTAAATATATTGCTGAAGTCATACAAGGTGTACTGCTTCTTTTGTTTTGGAACTACTTTAATAATTAGTATTGTATGGTCAATTTTGCATCTTAAAAAACATTTAATCTACAAAATGTTCATGATGATAAAGTAAAAACTGTAACCTATCAGATTGACATAAAGGAGAAAATTGTTTCTCATTTAAGCATACGAAGTGTAACAATTTACAATCAAACTATTTAAATATTTACTTCATAAACAGAAAAACATTCATGGAATTCAAATTATCTTTTAAATATTTTGACAAATACAAAACTACACATAAGCATTGTAAATTAAATAATATAGAATAAAAATAGAATATATTGTTAATACTGTATACATTTACTTTTTTTTAGTGAGTGAGTGTAAGTGTGTGAAAATATGTGTATCTCATATATATTTTATACTTAATCTATATTAAATACTTGTTTTATTAACATACAGCAGTCTCAAATATATAATTGAGTCATGCATTACAACCCATGGAAAAAGTTTTCAAACAGCAATAGCTATGCAAAAATTATTGATTGCAGGAATTTTTCTATTTGTTAACAAATAATCCTTGAGTAATAAAAGAGTAATAAAAATTCTGGAGTTTATTTCAAATAATAAGAGCTTTTATTATGCAAAATATCACACTGGAAAAATAATTTGGAATTAGCATGATACCATAAGGGTTATTAACTCTTGCTAAGAAGTTGCTGATTTGAGGTTTGGCTCTCCATATGATTTGTACATGGTGTATAATACAATACAGAATTTGGGTAGACTTGTCTTTTCTAAAAGGTATTTAATTATGAATTTATTGTGATAATTTCCAGTTTTAGAGTCAAATAAACTGCCAAATTATCAGGCTATAATATGATTATGTAATTAATTAAATACTAAATAATTTGTCTAGAGGTAGGCAGTTATGCTGTCATCTTGTACTAGATTTAATAATTACAATAAACTTAATTTAATTTTAAAATTTTCTGGAAGAAAAGAATTGACCCAAAGGACTCCTCGAACCTGCAACTCCCACATATCACAAGGACACATTGCTACCAGAATCTATGAGCAATCTTTGCTTCCAGAACTATTAAAGAATTATTATTTGGGAATTGTGGGTTCAAATTCTGCTTTAGACCAATTCTTTTCTTCCAGAAAATTTAAATTAAATTTATTATAATTTTTCAATTTAGCATGACTATAATTAATTGATAGTATAATTGTCTATCTCTAAACAAATTATTTAGTATTTAATTAATTAATTCCATAGCCATATTATAGCCCAATAATTCAGCAGTTCATTTGGCTTTAACTATAAATCGGTTTTGAGTTGATTTTCCAGTTTTAGTTAAAGTATTTATAATGAGAGAGTAAATTATAATAGAACTGTTGAAATTACAGATCCAAAATGTAAAAATTATTATTTATTTTATATTTATCACCTAGAAATTACTATATATTTGGAAAATTGCTTTATGTTTATTTTACAGTTAAACATATGTGTTTACATCAATAATGCTAAGCACATTATAATATACAGTAGTACCTCGGTATACGTCTGATTTTAGAATATGTCCAATTTGGAATACGTCCTGTTTGGACAAAATAAATTTTGCTCGGTATACGACTTTTGTTCAGTATACGACTTAATTCAATTATACGCACCATCTACGAACAAGTAGCACTATTGGTGTACTAGACCAGACTAGACGTTTGCAGTGCAACAGTTTATAACTTGGTTAAATTTCTTCTGGTTTTAATTTGTATGTAAAATTTTATTATTTTTATGAGTCATGAAAAGCGACATAAAACTAAAAAAAATGACTAGAATCACAATGGAACTGAAAAAATAAATTGTTGAGAAATATGAAGGTGGCACACGTGTTCGAGATTTTAACTGTTGCATACCGTATTCCGAGAATGATGATATCGATAATCGTGAAAAATAAAGATATTATTAAATCTGCTAACGTTGCGAAAGGGGTTAAATCAATTTCTAAACAGAGATCGAAGACATTAGATCCTGTCGAGAAATTGCTTTTGCTTTGGATAACTGAAAAACGTGTGCTGGCGACAGCGTATTGGAAGCAATTATTTGCGAGAAAGCTAAAAAGATACACGCTGATCTCATGAAAAATCAAGCGGGAACTAGCCAGGAAAGCGAGGTGTTTAAAGCCAGCCATTTTTTTTTACGTGAGAACGGATTAATCATTTTTACATTACTTCTTATGGAAAAGGTTGGTTCGGTATACGTCCAATTCGGTATAAGTCCAAACATCAGGAACAGATTAAGGTCGTATACCGAGATTCCACTGTATATCACTTATCATTATAACAATTTTTTTGTGAAGTTAACAATTATTAACTGTAAAATGAGAGTTCTTAGTAGCTATTAATATAACTTTCCTAGCAGACATTATAAATCCATGATAAGTAGCATGTAGGATAATATGTTATAGATCAAAAACAATTATAATATTGTGCTTAATAAACTGTTCTGTTTTTGTATTAAATAGGTGAAAATGTTTAATGAATAGATGTAACTTTCTAACTGAAAAAATATTTAAATATACTTAATGAAATTATAAGGTCAAACTTGCATTACTACTATATATAACTTACTTATATCATATTGACAAGACTGTCTTTTTTATAAAATCGTACTGCCCGATGTTGTTACCAGCATAGAGGTATGAAAGAGTGTGTGTCGAGAGTTGATATTTGGCACAGAGTATTAGGTCCCCAAATCATTTGAGCATAAAAAATCCAGACTCATAGGTAGTCAGGGGACCGAGAACCGAGTAAAAATAAAATCCAAAATGGCGACCCTCTTCTACAAACAGGCAAAACAGCCACCGAAGTCAGATAGGGGAGAATACCACCCACAGTCATTCTAAGTAGTAAACTCTGACCTTAGGACCGAACACAGTTTCTTTTATGTTAAATAAAATTTGTAATCTAATTTTGTAAATTTGTGAGTGCTTCAAATATGACGTTAAAACAGTTTTATGTCGTTACAAGTGGTTTTTTTTAATATTATCTAGTATAGTAAAATCATAGGACTGATAAAAATTTGATGTTATATTAGTGTTGTCGTTACATTCGATGACATTATAATTGGGTTAAACTGTATATTGTTTGTGCAAAATAAAAAATAATTTTGAACAATACAATAGCCACAATTATTTTTTTCAAAAACGAGAACTTTTCGTTACGCATCAACAAAAATTCAACCTGGACCAACACGCAACAAAGAGAAATTTTGAAATTAGATAGGTTAATTTCATCGAAGATGCATCGTGAACGATCTCGTGGTTGTGGCTGGCGAAGTTTGAACAATCGTGCCCAAAAGCAGCGATATCAAAGAAGATAGTAGAATGAGAATGAGACCTGCCTTGAGCATCAAAGTGATTCCGTCTCCAAGACATAGTCTTGTCCCAAATATAGTTTTGCCGTTTTACTTGTTCTAAATATAGAATTCTCAAATGAAAACTTATCACAAAAACATTATGTAAATTTAAGATCATATATAAAAACACCTGTTAGATTACTCTACATGAACAAACATTATATTTGCATATATATAGTGGTTGTTTGTGCAAATTAATTTAAGAGATCGACAAAACTTTATCAAAAAAATTTTCATATTTTTCATTTCTTTAACAAAATTAAAGTAATAAAGACTATTTTAATGTGATGAGAATTAGGGATTAAAATACTAAAACTTACACATTTTTAATATTAAAATTTGATGTATGAAATTCAGTATATTAAAATATTTAGTATATTTAAATATCTATTATAATATTTAAATAAAATACAATATATCCGTTTTATGGAAAAAGGTTAACTCATGTTCTCTGTACATTTATTTTATTTAGGTCCAAATTATTATTTGCTATATATTGAAATCTAATGCTAAACAAACTGCTAAATTAGTCATTGGATTGTAATAAAGATAATTGAATGATGAAATAGAAAGTAACTTGGTTATAGGTAGACAATTATGCCACTCTCTAATGATTAATCCAGCAGTTGATTTGGAATTAATAAATTAGATGAAAGCCAAATTGCTTTATATCTAATCATCAAATTAGCCTTGTTACAGTATGATAATCTGGCAGTTCATTTGGCAGTAGTAATTTAATTGGGTTGACATATATGGTATTTTTGAAATCTGATATTCAATAAGTTATAAAATGTACAAAGAACTGTCATCTATGGATACAAAAGAATGCAACTGTTTTCAATAAAAAATAAGAATGTTTTCTAAACAGTTAACAAATATTTTTGCAATCATCATATTTCATGAATTATATAATTAAATATCCATTTTATAAAAAGAGAAACAACATTTTGATTAGATGTTTGTACTCATTTACTTTCCTGACAATTAGAAAATAGGAAGGGAAAAAAGGTGTGATAATTGGTCAAAATTTGACACCTCCATTTTTGTATTTTTAAATTAACATTCCATGAGTCCAAAAATGTAAAAGAAACTCCTTATGAAATTGTGTGTGGTTGTGTTTGTCTATTTTGTATTATATCTCACCATAGATAAAATTTTGAAACTTGGCAGGAATACAGTAGAGTGCCATTTATCTGAAAGCTGGTCAACCGAAACGTTGGTTAACCAAAAGCATTCCAGTCGGCAAATTTAAATTTCCACTAGTGCTGTGGCGCTGCAACCTTTGGCTATGTCTTGGGCTACTCCAATATTTTTTTTGTTGGTGCATGTGTTTTAGCTGACAGCACTGGCACTTTTATGTAGAGTTTTTCTGAGGACTGTGTGTCGTGCTGAATTGAACATTTTTGATACTAGATTAACTCCTAAAGTATTTTTTTTTTGTTTTTATATTCTTCAATATATTTATTTTGTTTGTACAAAATAAAGAAATAATTTTTAACGATACAAAAGCCACGATTATTATTATAAAAAGTTTCATTAGGCTTAACATCAACGAAAATTCAACGCAAACTGACACGCAACAGAAAAAATTTCAACATGGGATAGGTTAATATATTTTTTCGTACACAATCGATTATCCAAAAAAATAAGTTATCCGAACAACCCCAGTCCCCAATTGATTTGGATAAATGACGCTCTACTGTATTTCTATATATGGAATATTGGTGCTATTACATTTTGAAAATAATAAATCAAGGGGAAAATAGACTAGAGTGTCATGTCTCAAATGGGGTCAGACTTAAAAGAAATTTAACTTGTTATTGGCATTTACAACTTTTTTAAAAACTCGTCCTATCCCCAAAAATGTGCATTCCTTAATTCTATTTTTTAAGTTTTAATTTTTTTTTATTGTTAATTTTTACATTCATTTTACAATTATTATTTATTATTACTTTTAAATTATTATAGTATATATTAATATAAATTTATCATAATTTGTTCTATTTTAAGTTTATTTTGATTTGCATTTTAAATAATTTATACACACTAAACCTAAAGATGGCCATTTAAAATAACTGAAAATATCTGTTCATTCAAAATCATTGCTAAATTATGAAAGTTTTTGTTACGAAATGTTTAGAAATTTATCCAGTTAAGTATTTGTTTAAATTTTAATTAATACTATGAAAATCTGAAGTTCACTAAATAATAAAGTAAACAGGAAAAAAAAATGATGATTCAATTACTAATGTTAGTAAGAATATATTACATGAAAGTTTGATCTAAAAGAAAATTACTGGAAATTTATCAACTTTCAAATATGTAAATTCAATTAGGATTGTCCCAATGACGACACTCCTATTTGAACATACGTGTTGCAAATTGATAAATTTCTAGCAATTTTCCTTATACTGAATGTTAATGAACTATGTGGAAGCCAACTGTCAATTTGGCAACAATTATAGCAACAAAAAGCTAAAATTAAAAAATCAACTCTGGAATCTTTGTTGAATATTACAATAATTTAGAATTTTAGCACAATTTTCTTAGTAAAATCAACAACAATGACATTAACCATAATTACATTATTTACTGCTTATTTGCATTGTATGTGATTAATCATTTCTGCTAAGAGTCACAATGGTCATGCTGCCAAGTGACTTGATTCCAAGTAACTCTTCAAACATCAAGAATATTACAGATATTAAAGTCTTTATCTGCTTTAATTAATTTTCTTGCTTTAATTAATTTTCTTACTTTATTTTACTATTTATTACTTCTATTAAACAAATAAAATAGAAACGAATTGAAATAATACTATTTTTCAGTGGCCATTTGTATTTTTGTCATTTTTGCAGTTTAGGCAAATTCCATCTCAAATATTCCTTTCCTCCATTTACGATTACACATATAATGAACTGCTAGCATAAACAAGCAAAAGAAACAAGAAAAAAGTATGGAATGTTTGAGACAAAAATTTCTAAACTACAAGTGTTTAAAGGTGCAGAGTGTAAGTCATTGTGAGTTATCTACAATAATCATATGAATGATTTTTCAGATAAAAAAGTTATCTATAACAAATTCTAAAACTGAATTAAGATTGATTTTGATTCTAATTTCTGACAATTTCTAATTTCTAACTTATTTTTAAATTTCATAGTGCAAATTAAAAAAATCTTAGCATTGCAGATAAAAAATCTTCTGAAATAAAGCATAAACATATGCAAAGTATTTATAAGTTAAAGTAAATTTTGCAATTCTTTTATTAAAATGTTATTTATGACTTTTTGATATCTTTACTTGATTTGTTTTTAAGATATTTTTATTACAAAATTTTTAAACAAAAGACAATATTAATGTAATAACTAAAATTTAAATTTACATATTTACCTTGCTTGTAGTAAACCATATTTTCATCCACTATTTTGTTCAAATATAACATATGATGAAATTTCATGACATTCTCAAAATTTCCATTATCCTTAAATCTATAAATATTTCATTTATTATAGTTTTAATTATAAAATTCCAATAATTTATATATTTTTTTATAAATTATATATACCTACATATATTTATAAGGACCATAAGATGTATGGCATTATAAATAAGTTGACTTATATTTTATAAAAATTTTAAGCTACAAAATTCTTTAAGATATCATAGAATAAAATGATAAAAATTATTTAAAAGACTATATAAATATTGATTTAAAAAAAGTTGATATTTTATATTGAAATGGGAATCCAAATCAGGAATTGTTGAAGCTCCATAAAATTTTTGAACAAGTGTAGGAAGCCCACAAGTTGAGTGGATAAAGAAGAAAGAATGGCAAAGCTTCCTACCTTTACAAATAATACTATACAATCATAAAAATAAATGTAAATACAGTAATGTATTGTAATTTATAGATATAATTTTAATTTTGCTGGTTCTTTATGTTACTGCCATTATTTTGGGTAATATATAGGAATTATGATTTGAGTAACATTAGTACAAACAAAAACATTACTAAGGATTCAGTATGGTCTGGTATGAAAAAAAGAGATTCTTGGGGTGACAGTACAAGTTACCACACCAAGTGAACTACTAATGTGATTAAACTACATAGTTATCTACTTTTAATATAATTACCTACTACCTGCCTTGGTGTAATCAATTGTATTAATCAGAATGAATGTGTGTATTTCATGAAGATCAATTTTTGTCAAAGTGTATAGTTCAACCTTTTTACTTGTTTTTGAGCCATTGTAGTATTTGAAATTTTTATATTGCAAATTAATAAAGGTTGAATTCAAACAAAAGCAATCAATTGGGTTTAGCTACATTTTGCTATGCACATGTTTAAGTATATGATGTATTACTTAAATATACAGGTATACCTCGCCTTATGTCGGTAATTGGTTCCAGGAAAGCGACGTAAGTCGAAGTTTTGTCTCCGAATCTACTTGTCACTAGGCTAAACCATAAATTACCATTTCCGGTTCTGTATTTTATTTATTAATGCATTTTTAATAATATATAATTAATAAGGATCTACTTTAAGTTTACAAACAAATAAATTTTAGTTTTTAATATAGTACATAAAAAAGTAATCTAAATTTACAAATGCATGTACTGTAAATACAGTACATACTTGTAAAAATGTATATATTTTAATTATATATTTTAATTAAAATGTATATATTTTAATATGATTTTATGTGCTTTAAACACTTTTCTAGTGATATTACGACTTCAATATTTGTGGCGGACAGATGTAAAGTCGAATAAAATGACTTAAACTTGATTTTTATTTTTCTATATACTTTTTTGACAAACGACGTATAATCGGGAACAACATAACTCGAAACGACGTAAGTCGAAGTATACCTGTATTTATAATTTGTTTTGTACTTACACTGAGTTATTACTTATTACTCTAATTCTTAAAATAGTTATCAGGAGTTTACATGTAAAATTTGAATATGGAAAAATTGAGCATGTTACACAATTACTGTCATATAAAGAATACATTTTTAGAATACAACATTATCCTTTCCAGTAATTCTGCAGTGGGGCAGCTGTTTCCCTTGTTAGGACAAATTTTAACATCTGGATAATGCAGAATGTCAGATGAAAAATTTGTATTCTTGAGACATAACAGTTAAAAAAATAATAAAATAAAAGTGTTAAAATAAATACATCAGGTTACTAAAACACCATTTTTAATGGTCATCCTCAGGTTTACATTATATTTGAACATAGAACATAAACACGAATCTAGAAATTTAATGGAATACAATCTCATTAGGTGAGAATGAGAATGTCATGTAAAATGCAGGCTTCACAAAGTGTGAACTGAATGTCATTTTCAGTCATTTTCTTGCTGCCAGGGCTATATTATTTTGACCCTTTTTTTTTGTCATTCTCAAGTTCTTTGATATAGAGGTTTAACAAACCTGTTGTTGCTGTGATGTATTTATTAGACCAAATTTGCTGTCTGTTACAGGAATGGAATATAAACCAGAAGGCATTCTTTATTAGAGGGATTTTGCAATTCTTAGAAAAGAATATAATGTTAAATAATAAAGATGAAATGAAAACAGAACTGTTATTTTAATTCAGTCTAATTTTTTTGTTTTTCTGAGTAATTTTAAATGCAGTTAACTAGTAGTTTCAGCTACTTTTATCAAATCAAAACAATTATATAATTAACTAGTATTTAAATTACATTGCCTTTTATACTATTTAACTACATATGAACATTATTAATTATAATAAATGAATTAACTATACCCTAAAAGTTTTAAAATTTGTTAATTTAGATGAAACTAAATTATTTCAAAAATGCTAAATGTAAAATATTTTGAAAAAAAAGAAAGGACAAAAAGAAGGCTTTCTTTATTTTATGGAATGTTAAATAAAAAGTTAACTATATTTCACTTTATACTTAGGTGCATTGCCTAGTAAAGCTGCTTTAGTTAAGCTGCTACATGTCACTAAGTGATTTATGCTTTCAAAGGAAACAATCCTACTTCTGCTTGGAAGTTTATAACTACTGTTTTTTTTTATAAATCAAGTGTTCACTCAGAAACAACATTGTAGCTGATGCTAGAAAATTATAATATCAAAAAGGAGCCAATGACACATATTCGTCAATATAACAAATTTTACAGAGCCTATTTTGCCACATACAGCAGTCATCTTAAATTTTGTCTTCAGTACTACCAAACTTTGCTGCACTAGAACTACAGCAGGTAACTTAAAACAGACATTGCTAACTGTTTTTAACAAAAGCACTTTAAACAACATACATTTATGCTGTTTAAAGTACCTTTAAAATTACTGTTAAATACTCTAGAAAGTTGTATTTATGCTGTCTTATTACCACTCATTTAGTGTTAATCTTTTAATTTTATGACAACTAATTATAACTTTTTTATGTTAAAATATGAAATAACTTCCAAATTATCAAAATTGAAATATTTCTTAAAAATAATATATTGATTAATAAATTTGTGAATCAATGTCAGTCTAAAATTATCACTATTTCATGCTTTTGGTCTCAATAATAAGATACTATACAATTTATAAACAAAAACACTAATTCTTTTTTTTTTAATATGAATTTTAAAATTGGCTTAGAAAAATAAAATGATTCTGAGCCAATTTTTAAAAATATGAGTGCAAAACCTTTGTTTGCTTGGGATAACAAAAAATCTAAAGCCAGTCCTGCTGACTAAAGTAAATAATTAAGATTACATTTAGTAGAAATTGTGGTCTAATTGACTGATATTGAAAGGACATGTTAAAACAATTAAAAATTGTATAACTTGAAGATTTATTAATGATGATTATTATTAATTAATACATAATTCATTCAGAATTGTTTGCTTGCTACCTTCTTTAACAATACAAGCAATTTAAACTACTACACAACAAGCAAATTATCAGCATTTAAACAATGGTTAAGATTAATAATGCTAACTGATAACTGCAACATTATTGGCCAATATTGATACTGAAACTGTGAAAAATGTCCATTTACTGGAATATAATAATAGTAATAACCAAAAAATATACTTATTATAATCAAAGTTAACTTATGTTTCAGGGCATGCTAATTCTAATAACATTAACTGACTGATAATATATAATACAATACATAAAGTTTATTGTAGATGATCTAATTTAAATGTTTTTTGAAAGTAAAATTCTGGTAAATTTTTTTTGTTATACATTATATTATAATTTTGTGTTTCTTATTTTTTTTGCATCTAACTGAATGCTTTTTATTTCTAGTATAATTGTGATATTTGATTAAACAATCTTATTCTATATGATACTTTTTTAAATATCAACAGTTCTACAATGAATATTTTAATCTATATCATATACAGGTATCCCTCATACAACATGGCATTTCTACAACACAGTTATGCTCTAACATGGTTCAAGAATTGGAGACATTCCCTTATGAAACTACAGTTTTTAAGTACACTGTCATTAGATATTTTTTATTCAAACAAGCATGCATGTTATTTACCCATAGATTTTAGAATATTGAAATTTTCGATTTTGTTACATGTCTTTCTCCTGGTTTTCTATTTAAACTGAAGAATATAATTTGTTTTAAGTACAGTATTTTAAATTTTTAAAACCATTGAAAGTGTCATTCTTTTATCTATAAAAAAATATAACTTGAACTAAAAGTAATTTGAATTTATGAAACTTTTATAAATTCAAATTATTTGTCCAAATTAATAATGACAATGCTTAACACTATAACAGAACTATCTTATGGTATTTAAAAAAATTAATAATTCTTTTCAATTCAAAACTCCATCACTTTCACTAATAAAACAAATATTAAGATTTTGGAATATAATTTTAAATTCTAGGAAATCTACATTAGTATTGGATTCATTTTCAGGAGGACCTAGTAAGGAACAATTAATTTAAGTTCCATAAACCGAAAACATGATTAAAGCAACCCTGTTAAAAATTTCCTATTGGTTTTAGATGGAAATTTAGACACTAAGTTATTTTTAGCCAACACATCAATTAGTACAATAGAAATCTTGAAATGTATTGGGTCTATCTAACTAAATTTTTGTGTAAAATCAATAGCTCCATTGAATCAATAGACTTATTACCCCATCTATTAATAACAGAAATGTAGATCTACTATGCTATCAAGTAATCAACCCATATTAGATTAAAATTGTCATTTAAAACCAATAAATTTATTAGATCATTAAATTCTTATTAGAACCAATAACTCATATATACTACTAATTTAAACATTGATTTCAATAAAAACAATTTGTTCCTTTAAAATCAATAAATGTTAAATAATTTAATTTCTAAAAAAAGAAATTTTATATATATAATTTTTTTCTTTTTTATAATTAAATTATTTACTGTTAGCATATCTATAGATTTTATTGGTTTAAATCTAATAATTCCATTAGAAGCTAGTAAGAAAAATAAGCAATATTTTTTTTGTTAACAGGAAGATAATAAATAATGAAGAAAATTATATTAATAAAAATAATTATCAAAATTTGATGAATTGCCAATGCATTAAGAATAAAATTCTTTAAAATCAAGCTTTTCAGAAAAAACTTTGGATTTCTATCTTCTCTTTGTCTTGTGAGCACTAAGAGAGCATTTTAATCAAGCTCATTGTGAGTTTAGTTGGGTAGTGAGGTCAGGGCAGGACATGATGTCAGGATCTACAAAAATTCCTGAAATTTTTCAACCTGTCCATTCATTTCCAGGTTTCCCAGAATAGTAGGCTAACACCTTAAAACACCTTAACCATTCAGCCATCAACAACATTGGCAACAGCATGGAGAATGATCTCAACATTACCAGAATTTCAGATTGGATTTATCATACCAAAGAAAAGATTTCATATCTGTCACACTTTGTAACAAGATTTTGAAAGTGGCAATACAGGTATACCTCGCCTTACGTCGGTAATTGGTTCCAGGAAAACGACGTAAGTCGAAAAACGACGTAAGTCGAATTTACTTGTCTTCGAATCTACTTATCACTAGGCTAAACCGTAAATTACCATTCCCGGTTCTGTATTTTATTTATTAATGCATTTTTAATAATATATGGTTAATAAAAATCTATTTTAAGCTTACAAACAAATAAATTTTAGTTTTTAATATAGTACAAAAAAAAAATAATTTAAATTTACGAATGCATGTACTGTAAATACAGTACATACTTGTAAATGTATATATTTTAATATGATTTTATGTGCTTTAAACGTTTATCTAGTGATATTACGATTTCAATATTTGTGGCGGACAGACGTAAAGTCGAATAAAATGACTTAAACTTGATTTTTATTTTTCCATATATTTTTTTGACAAACGACGTATAATCGGGAACGACGTAACTCGAAACGACGTAAGTCGAGGTATGCCTGTACTTTAGAAAAATTTAATGGATATTTAGAGTTTCCATTGAAATTTTCATAAGCTTATGAGAATTCTGGTAACAGAATGTTAGAGAGTGAACAACTTTTAAAAAACCTACCACATAAGCAAACTTGGGATTTTTAGTATTGGCTGTCAATCTGTTTATGAAGAGAGTACACTCAGGCTAACAACTGCTTCCAAAAGCAGATATTCAGTGCAAAAGACTGAGGTTGGAAACTATGATGTAGGTTAGCTCTTCTTTATATGATTTTATTTCTATACAAAATTTCTTTATGTAATTTTGTATAGTAATATAAAAATCACAAAGAAAATTTAGCTTATGTAACAATAACTACCTACTAAAACAAGATAATCTGGTTTAAAAAAAATTCATAACAAATCTTAATATTCTATAGTCTCCATTCATATACTTAAAAAAAATAATTGAAGTGTGCAATGCCATAATGTTGTAAATGCCAAAAAACAAACTTTTCAGGAGAGGTATAAAACATTTTTTCTAATGAATGAATTCATTTCAATTTTACAATAAAATGGTAAAAAACTCACTGAGTTACAAATTCTCTGAAATATCAAAATGTAAATATAAGCCGCAACATTTTACACACCAAAGTTATGTGACTTGCACTCTGGCACTTTAAATGTTATATTTTCACATAAATTCATCTTCAAAATACAGCCACTTACATTGCTACAATATTATTTTGTGGCAGAAAACATTGCATTTAGAATTCAATTCTTCAATAAAACGTATTTAGAAAAAAAATGGCATTTATAACGTTATGGCATTGCACGCTTCAATTATAGATTATCTGGAAAATATAATTTCATTAATATTTATAAAGGTATAACATTACAAATGCTTAGCAACTAATTTTTAAAATAAAAAAACAAACTTAATTTTTCTCAGATATAAAATAGCAAAAAAAAAAAAAACAGAAGGCTACAAAGACTCTTAACAATTATATGACAGTAAAAGATAAGTTTTCCTTGAAAAATCATCAAATAAGGTTTGTCCTTGACTTTTGGACAACTTGCCCTTTTATAAATGATACTTTGATATCATTAAACAACTTTTCAAGTGCAAAATTCAAACTTTTGTACATTTCCATCTGACAGACAAAAAACTTTAATGTTATTATAATGCAGTAGTGTTTTCTGCCAATAATTTTCACAAGTCATTTGATTCTTAAAATTATAGATTAAACAAAAACCTGATATTTTAAATATTTTATACATTGTACATATTTGTTATAAAAACAAAAACTTTCCTGCTTTATAGTAAAACTTTATTTTTACTTATCAATTCAACAGAAGTTTACTGTTTTCTAGTTTCCTCTAGCAAACTCAAATAATTTTTTTTAACTTTCTGGAAATAGAATACCCTTTACAACATACACTATTATTGCTTGACTTTTGGATATTTTTTGGGACACATTATGTCCAACAGTTGAGGACTGCATACAGATATTTTTAATTTTAAGACAATAAAATAACTTCCAATAATAATAATAATAATTAAGCAATTTTGTATTGTTTAAATTTTTTCCTCATGCATTTCTCAACTTTATACCTTAGTATTAGCAAGTATATTATGAGAAAAATAACAAAATTTTGAAACATTTATGTTCTTCCATAATTATAAACTATATAGAGATGGAGTGGCCAATTTTACATGTCCATGTTTAATTAATCTATTTTATAAGTTAACTTTATGTTCTACGTCAATGTATGTGTACTGACAACAACTGCATTAAATGATATACTTAATAAAACAATGTGTTAATGTGTTGAATAATGTATAATGTAAAATAATAATTTTATTGTTTGTGGTGTTTTTTATTGTTAATGTGGGAGATGGCTTAATTTTTTCTTTTTTTTATCATTGGGCATCACCATGTATCTTTTATATAAAGAATATAATGTGCATAAATGTTGACATTTTATAGTTAACAAGTTTTTAGACAGTTTTAAATACTTGTTTAATTTAATTTTTCTATTTTCTGTCAAATTTGTCAACATTTTAACTTTCATTAACGTCGCGCCATCTAGCGAACATAATTATCCCTAATCGTAGGTTCCGGAAATTAATTACTATATAATAATTGTGAATGTTTAAAACGATAAATATTACTATATATATATTATTACTTTTATTTTAGTATTACTAACAATTGCTATTTTTATTAGATAACAATACATGTAATACAAGAAAATCCTGATATAATTAACTTTCGAATTTATAAAATTACAAATTATACGGAGTAAATACAGAGATCAAATTTAAATTATCTTCATTTAGAAAGTTTTAATGGCTAACATTTTAAAATTGATTAATAAAGATTTTAAAATGCCACTCGAGCATGGCGCCATCTGTTGAAATCCTCTTAAATCAAACGCCAAGCCGAGCGTGACTAATTAATGACGATTAAGCTAGACATTGTCTCGTGACGAGAAACGATTAATATAATGAGGAAGAAGAAAGGAATATCGAGCTGAATCACTTCAATATGTCCCAAAGGAATAATAATTATTATTATTATTATAATTCATCGATGATCGAATGATCATGTGGTCGGCCGAATCACGTGTTTAAGCACGATTCGAAATTTCTGAAATTTCCAGCTTCTAATTTATTTTATTGAAATACGAGCCCAGAAAGTATCCTCCTGTAGGCAAATTTACATAACCGATTACGGTTATTAGCTTGTTATTCTTTCCACTCACTGTCATTGCGAAATGTTTACACAACTTATGAACAAACAGGAATGACTGGAACATAACATAGTAATGACCTAACTGCTTTTTTCGCTCAGTTTTCCTAATCTAGGAAATATTTAAATACATAAAAAATATATATGTAATCTTATATTTTCTATAAACGTTCAGAATCGTCAACACCCAAGGTCGGTAGGAAGCGCGCGCCTCGAGGTGTGTCGACGAGTCAACGGTGTGGACTACTTAACTACAAAACTCCATTACCAACAACCAGTTTTCAAATCTGAGCATTTCACAAACCGCATTATCTGCTTTCAAGAGTGTCTCCTCCCAAATTCCCTGGCATATCAGGTTAAATGCAACTTAAAACCTAGCTTTTTCTCCCTTCCATCGAACTAAACAAAGACGAGATCTGGCAGAGACTTAGTTAACGTTTTAAAAAATCCGAGATAAACCAATCGATACAAAATACTAAATTGAATAAATAAGGATGTAGATTATTAAGCATAACAAGCAACCTTAAACCTTAATTCGATTTCATTTTTTTATAGGAGGAAAGCGTAATATTTCGCCTACCTTTACAAGACATGGTCGATATTATCGGTTCCGTGCACAGTTGTTACTTGGAAGAATTCACAGTAGTTGCTGAAGATGGGAGATGCGGGGAAAATGTATTTGTATATATATATATATATTGTAAGTTCGTGAAAACAATCGAAAAAATATATAATTTGGAGAAAATGTTATATTTTATCGCTGATCTTTTTTCTACAATTTATTCAAGACGACGAACTTATCGCATTTAAAATTCGGAAAGAAATCATACATGGATAATAATCTAGTTCCAAAATTAACCTCATTTTGCAACTAAGTAAATTTAAGAATAAAGAACGGTTTGCTCTTAAATCTTTCAATAAAACTTGATAACGATCTTCCGGAGCAAAGGGAGGAGCGATAAAGAACTAAGTATTCATTCAGAACTGATTAGAAACTATTTAAGAACAGATCAAGCACAACGGCAATGCACCAAAGTATTTTTCTGACAGCAGAACATTAGGAGACACCTACTGCTTCAATCTATAGATTGGATATGGGGAGACCGAGTATTGCTGAAGGTTGAGTGACACTCCTGTTGTATTTTTCGACCAGATTCGCCCTGCACAACGTAGCTACCCTACAATCCCAACAATACACTTTTGTTATCGGGTAAGCTCCCGCTTGAGACCTTTATAAAGGTGTTTCATTATAAACAACCAATAATTCCAAATATGCTAGAACCAAACAAAAAAACTCCCCGTGACGAATAATCTAGCTACACGCCAAAACAACAGATGTCACTTCCTGAAAGTTAAAAAAAAAAGAGTTAAAAAACTGACTCCTATTATATTACTTTAATTACTGTCAGGTGCTTTCTTCTGACGATTGCATGCGAGAATCAATTGTATTTAGGCATAAAAATGGACGACGTTTGATTGGCATCGCGTTGAATATGGAATTAAAACTGATTCGACTTCCTTTATTTTGTCGAGTCAGGAAAGCATTGGGAATATTAGAGGGGGAAAGCTGCTTTGTTCTGATAGCGTTGGCTATAAATCAGCAATAAAGTTCTATGTGAAACTATATTTTGTAGCATAAGAGTTAAACAAATATTTACTTTCAATAAATTTTCGCATTATTCATTAGAAAATTACTCTATACGGATACTCGTAAGATGTTTTCTTTAAAAAAAAAAACTGAACACAAATTTTATGAAGTCATTCGCTAAAAATCCAAGTTCAAGGAACTTTTAAGTACGTTGAATCAGGTTAAGATACGAAAAATTGTTGACTGAACCAAAAAATTTTAGTTTACGTATCTAATTTTTCCATTAATCACGCATTTCAGACTGAACCAAACGGATATGCGTGGCTAGTCGTTTATGTGGTAATATTCATTATATTCACTTCCCTTCTCTACAATACATACAACTGAGTAGGAGGCGAGCGAATGGGTGTAAAATGATACGATGAGGGGCACGAGTAAAAACGTAAATACCATAAAAAATTTAGAATATACGCAATTACTATATTAGTTTAAGGCAGAAACTACCTATAACACAAATATAGTAAATCATTTTCGTTATCTATTATCAATAAAATAGACGAAGAGCCATATTTAAATCGTTCGAACGCATAGATATGGAACAAAGGAGACTCCCAACAGTGTAGTCTATGCAATCAATTACAGTTACAAAAGTTGATAGATAGATTTGAATTTATGAAGATATTTATATCGACTATATTTTATGTATTAGATAACTATATAAAAAATAAAAGTAATCCTCTTTTGAAATGAGGCTAATTTAACTTAATGGAAATCGTGACTATGGAACAGATCTATTTTTCAAATGGTAATGAATAAATTGTTCCAGTTTCCAGCCGAAAATGATAAAAATACATAGTTTATACGTTCGTTAAGTTGAAAGTTTCGTAATAGCCAATGATTTAACACCAACTTCTACGCAAGTCGACCCGTCATTTTGGAGCATAATACGTGTTCATTCGACTAAAATACTAAAATAAATTCGGCGAGTCGATCATAACAATTTTTTTACTCCACACTAAATGTATTTGTTAGAAACGCGATTACATATTCGGTACTTTTTAATTATTGATTTTCACTCAACACCATCGCATTTGATAAATTTTGAGAGCAATTCTAAGAAAGCCATTGCGTAATTTATTATACAATTGAATACGGCTGAATTAAATTAATAAAAAAAAAGATAAAAATATCTGCAATTTGCATGCTCTACAAACGAATCTTGGAATTAAAAACACCATTAAAAGAACCACACATAAAAAAAGCAAGCTGCAAAGTTCGAAAACTCTAGAGATCTACGCAATGCCCCAATTCGCACAACCGTTATAAAAATCGATAATTTAGTTCTTCCTTTTTTTACCCCCCTCAACAACTCCGTTCCGAATGCATACAAACGCAGACCAACTTATCGGTGATGACGTAACCTCGCATCTGTTAGCCAAAACGTTTTCTAAGTAAAAAAGATGATGCAAGATACGCAAAATCTGATTACCCATTCCATTTGCAGCCCTTTGGTACTAGTAGCCGCAGGCAATAGAATCCGCACATTGTACAGAAGCGGTCAACCAAGTCTCCGCGGACCCCTTGTTTCCACTCCTTTTGTCCATTAGGACCCACCTAAGATAAGAAAAGTCGTTCAAACATAGAACCACAAACAACTTTTTAAAAAAACCGTTCAAAACCTTCATTTATTAATCTTTACGTTGAAATCTTTTCCTATCCGTATGTTTTTATTTATGGCATATTTAAAATCCCCCAAAAATTCCTTACTTTTCATATATGACTAATCCTCTTCTTGTTTGTATGACTCCCTAACGCAACCTCACGTGACTCAACCGGCCTTCTCCTCGTGACTCTTAAATAGCTTTAACCTCTCTTATTTTTGTATAACTCCATCTCTAACCATTATTTGGTTTCTTTCCAACCTTTTCGCATCCGAATAAACCCTCACGGTATCTTCGAAATCCTTATAAATAGCTTAAGCAGAATTGACTCAGCTGTCAACTGACTCATATCCTAATTAGTTTATATAATTAACTAAATTACTAAAGCAAAATTTTTCCGGATAGAATCCACACTAATGCTTTATCATTAATCTAAAACTCTTCCATATATACAATAAGTACTTAAGTACAGTACTTCTTTGTTTGAGTAAACATGTATAAAGAGCCGAAATTGGAAATAAGGAAACCGTTCGACTCTAAAAAATACCTAATGCCTATTTTGCATATTAATGTCTTCTTCTAATAATTTACGTCGCCACATTTAAGATAAGCCGTGCGGATCAATAAATATGTTCGGTCTCTAAGAATTCCATTAACCCAAACAATCTACAGATATCGATTATCTAATAGGCAAAACCTACACAAACAAGAGAAAAAAAAAATAATATAGAAAACTGAAGCAATTAAAAATCTCCTCATCGTGAGCTGGCGAATACAGAATTTATTGCGCTTCAACTCTCCTGGAAAGATTTTAACACTACGACCTTATTTCCAGTATTAACTATTTTAAAAACCTATTTTCGTTTACGAATATCCGATAGTGTTTTTAATTAAATTTAAATAAGTCGGTACGAGGAGAAATTCTAACATATTTTCACTTCTAATTATCTCTTAACGTTTCGAAAAAATATCTCTTAAGCAAATATACGACAACCGCTTATCGGGAATTTTACTGGAGGGAACCACTTTCCATTATAAATTTACATGACCAGCAATAGATTGCTGACGTGAGAAGCAAGATGGCCATCGCCCAATACACGTCGTGTGCAAAAGTCTTAATAATAATTTTCGCAGCTCGGTAAACTATCGAGGAGTCTCAAAACACCTCCAGCTACAAAGAAAAGAAAAAGAAACATCGAAAAGGAAGGTGAGAAAAGAAAAAAAAAATTATATATAAAAGAAAGAACATGAGCCAACAGTACACTTAAGTGACCAAATGCGAACATAAAGCATTTTATACAACCTAAAAAGGTCCAAGGTCGACAACTGGTGTGGTCGAACATCCTCTCTTTTTTCTTTTCATTCCCCCTGCTTCCTTTTCTAGCTAAATAAAATCGTTTCGATCTCGAGTGGACGGTAAATTTCTCGATTACAAATTTCGTTACGACGACACCACCGCAGAGCAGAATATATATATATATATTTTTATACGTTGAAGACCGGGAGCCAAAATAAAAATGCCAAGCAGCCAAAGTGTCGAGAGAAAGAGAAAAAAAAAAGAACAAAAACAGAAAAAAAAAACTTTGGTGCAATCGTCAACAGCCGGTACTGGTAACTAACCGGTTTCCTCAGGCTCCACTTCTCCCTCCCAATAACAACAGCTTGCTAACTTCTCAACCTCTAACTTATGCNAGTTATTCGTACTTTATTCATGAGGCAGAATTCTATTTTTATAAACTGTCATAGGAAATTAAATTTTTTTATATATATTTTTTTTTTATAAGATTTACTTATAACACTATCAAAAATTTTATTCATATTAAAATCAATAAGATATATAATTTTTATAAATATTTTTTTTTCAATTTTTGCTTGAAAAAATTTTATGAAAATCTTACAAATTTAATTAAAATTCTAGTTTATTTGTTTTTCTTCAACAATATTTAAAATATACTACAGTTAACAACAGAATTTTAAAATATATTTTCAGTTGTTGGTTAAAATGTTATTATTATTATTTCTTTTAAATTAAAACATTTTGTTTCCTTAGTTATTTCTTATTTTATTAAAATTACATTCACTATACAGATAAGTTCTATTTATAAATTGTATATTTTGATTTTTCCTGGTTTCATTACTTATAAAAAAAAAAAAGATTTAATTATACATTATTCGACACACATCAATACAGATAATATACAGCACAATTTCACAACATTTAAATACAAAATAAAAATTTTACAATCTTTATAATTCTTTTAATTTTTTTTTCTTAAAAATAATCTTATTTGTTCTTGGCACAGATTTACAAGAAATTAATCTAGATATACAGTAATAAAATTTAAAAATTATAGAAAATAAATTGATTGGTTAATCTAACCGTCACGTGATTTGAATGTAATCGACATTTAATTTAAAAAATACAGTATTTTAAGTCACCTATCGCAGCTTATTTTGCAAATCACGTGATTCGTTGCTATTGCGTGTATCTGTAAAGAAGTTTCTTTTGAAAATGCAATTGCTTTTGCTTTCTCTGTTGTGCAGAGAAAGTTTAAATAAAAGAATGAATGGTTGGTTCGGTTCTAGCCTCTTACTTGTTTCTTTTTTCTTGCACATTTCAAAAAAAGAAAAAGTTATCAATCAATCTGGCTTATAAACTAAAGAAAAAACTTCTAAAATTTTATTTTATTTTTTTTTTTTTTTATAAATCTTCTAAGCTAAAATTAAAGTCCCGAATATCTTACTTAGTTACAACATTCATATATAAATATTTAAATTATAAAAACAATTTTCTCTGACAGAAATTTATATATTTATTTATTCATAAAAAAAAAGAAAAGAAAAAAAGTACGATTACCGCATAAAAATTTTATTATTGTAGTGGCTACATTTATTTAACAAAACGATGACAGGTGACCATTAGATTATTAAAGTGTAAAATATTAAACTATGTTTTAATTAGCCATTAAATGTGAATTTTATTAAAGGAAAAAAAAGCCAAGAGAACCTCTCTTAAAGGCAGTGATAACATCTCAAGAAAAGCCAATAAGGTGTACTCTCAATCAATATAAGATCCAAACTTTAAGCTAGCTGATCGATTTTTATTAGTTTGCAGTAGCAAAAAAGTTGATGTATTTCTGTCTCCTCTATATATAATGATGATGCGAATCTCTATTAATCTGGAAACAATTAATGCTTTAATAATGTAGCATATAATGTAATCATGACAGATTTTCTTATCCAGATATTATCTCTGATTACCCTCCTCATGACAGTTCTGTAGGATTTTTTTTGTTATTATTATTATTAATAAAATTCAATAAAAAAAAAGGGGGTGTATATTGATAACTTAGAGGGGAAAATGCAAATTACTTTAGGAGTAAAATTACATTTCTTTTATGTCTGTGCTAATGTAACTACATAATAGCAATCCCACAAGTACAGTTTAATAAATTATTCATTTTTTTTTTCCTTAGATTTATTTTGATGTCGCCAAGAATATTTAAGGTTTGAAGTTTCATGAAATTTTACATTATTATTATTTTTTCTGCTTTCTTCACAAGTAGAAGTTTAATGTACTCCATCTAACAAACTAAAAATTAAAAATGAAGGTAATAAAATGTTATTACTTCTTTTAGAATGAGAAAGAAAGTTTTTTAAGCATAACAGTTTTTGTATAATAGATCGTAAAAGGGAATTATGCCATGGATTTTATCTTCCTTTCTTTAAAATTAATATTTTTATGGCAAGTAAAGAAATATTTTAATATGTTATTATTATTATTATTATAATTCATCGATGATCGAATGATCATGTGGTCGGCCGAATCACGTGTTTAAGCACGATTCGAAATTTCCAGCTTCTAATTTATTTTATTGAAATACGAGCCCAGAAAGTATCCTCCTGTAGGCAAATTTACATAACCGATTACGGTTATTAGCTTGTTANTTAAAGATTAGTTCAAGGTTAATTTTGTTTAGATTATTTGAAAGAAAAAGAATGTTTTTATTATTATTATTATTAATGTAGAATTTTTTAAATATAAATCCGAAAAACATACGAATTTATTTTAAAATTTATTCTTTAAAATAGCAAAATATTGTAAAAAAAATCAAAAAAGAAAAAAAATGTAATACAGAAAAGAATTACTTTACTAGAAATACTCTAAATTTGGCAAAAATTCAGTTTTCCCAAAGAAAAAAAAAACAGTGTTTTTTATTGCAATACTAGTAAAAGTATTTTTAAAATAATATATTTTTCTTCGGTGAATTTTTAATAATAATAATAAAAACAAGTTTTTAAGGAACTTAATGGAATTCTAAGCTTTGGGATATTTATGACAATAAAAAGTAAATGTTTATATTGCAGAATAAACAACATTAAACTGTTTAAACTGCATTTAAAAAAGTTTACTTCAGTTATAAGCAGACGATGCTATTGCCAATTAGGTTACTGTTAACACTTTACTCTTAATTTTCTAAAATCAAAATATTCTGTGAAAATATTTTTTAAAAAATTGTTTAGATTAAATTCTCTTTTAAAACGATAAAAAAAATTACTGACGATATTTTCGATATCGCAAGTATATCTATTTGTTTTTCTTTTTTAAAAAAAGTCTATTGATAATTCTGTTGAATTTAAATCGAAAGAAAAATCGATTTTGATTATACGGGACTAACACTTGATGGAACGAGTGTTTGTCATTTTTAGTAGATTTTCTATTGAATACAAAGAAGAGATTTTTTGATCGATCGATACATTAAAAAGGTTTGCTTAAAGTGGTTCAAGAACGATTATATGGAATGATTAGAGTACTAACCCCTTTCCGTCTTGAATTCCTATCAGTTTGCTCTCCCTCTTCTCGTAACCATGGTAACTACTCAGGATCAGTCGGGATGAAACCACTGATATCAAAAAGGGGTAAACAAGGATTAAAACACGATTGTTTCCTCGTATATTAGCGAGAGTTCATCGATCGATCGATCATAATATAATGCTAACATCCTATGATTGATATGTGTTCGTTATAAAAACTTTCGAAAAAAAAAAAAAAAAAAATAGCTAGACTTTCCCGTTAGCCTCTATAAAATAACCTTTCTTAGATTACAAAATTTTAAATTTCGAAACAATTCAAGCTATTTTTGTAAACTGCCAATTCACGTTTCATCCATACTAACAACTTCAAATAATTTCAAAATCACACATTCGATTTTCCTTTCACGTTATAAACAGTAAGATGTTCTTATTATGTAGCAAGAACAGTAAATGTTTCTTTTTAGCACAGTTTTATGCGCATCGATATCTAAAACACAGAAATTTGTAAAATATAGGCCTATAGATATATACACACAATCTATACTCACATATAATCTACACACACACACAAATTAACGACCTTTCCAGATAACTAAATTTTCTAACGTAATAAATAAAATACCCGTATAAACACAAGTTTGTAATTTATCATACCGACTCTAAATTTCATTTCCTCTGTGGTTAATTAAAATATTCATTTCACAATAGAATAATTTGCACGAATAATTTATGCTTAATGGGTTAATACGTTGATGACAGTTTGGCTGATATTATTTACATAATACTTATTATCCTTTCTACAGTTTCACAATATCATTTTAAAGATACTGAAATCAATATAAAACCAACTCTAATTTATATCTAATAGCACTTAGTAGTTAACTTTTTTTGAAGGATACTCTTTTTTCGTAAGATCCCATAGATCCTTTCAGGAACGTTTCAATAGCATCGCCTATCAAAACTGCATCTATATAAGCTCCTTCATCCCATTGAACTGTTGATAAGGATTCGTCATTATCTTCTTCCTCGGAAAGTTCATTTTGTTCCTCTTGTTCTTGTTCGTCTTCTTTCTCTTCTTCTTTGGCATCTTGAATTTCTGGTGGCGTTTCTTCTTTCGAATCTATTTTCACTTCTATTGGAGTATTCTTATCTTCTTCGTCTGAAAACAGATTACTTTTTGGTCTACATTCTTCGCTTCCACTCCTCTGCACAGGAGCTTTACAGCTTCTAAACTCCCTAGGACTCTCGTAAGAAGCGGACCTTGTCTGTCTTAAAGGGACTCTTCTGCTTAGTGGAGAACTTCCCGGTTTTCTTTTAGTGGCTTCCGAAATAAGATTCATCAAATCTTCCTTTTTGCATACAATACCTTCTTTTTGAATCGATTTTTTATTGCCGCAATCGCTAACTGTTGTGCATCTTGTTTCTAATCTTATTGAAATCTCTTCGTTGTTAACCTTTTTCCTGGACGATGCACGACTTCTAAATAATTTAGTTTCGCTCAATTTACATTCAGTCTCTTCGCTACTGGATGATAGAGATAATTTCTTTAAGCTCCTCAACAGCTCTCCCGATGAAAGTGTCCTGCTGAAAAATTTCGACGTTTTCCAAGCGGAACTTTTACTGCTTTTACATTGCTTGTTTTGGCCAGAACATTCCGCTTCTGGGGATTTTCTAGCAGAATTTATCTTGCTATTTCCGCTGCTACTGCTGCTAGATCTAGAAAGGAGCCTCCTTTCTGGCGCCGAACTGCTCCTTCTCTCTCCTCTTTGTGGTCTTCTGCAGGGGGAACTAAAGTACTTAATACTTTTTGTTGTTTCCTCGCTGCCTTCGCTATTGTCTTTAACTTCATTCAAATGAGATTGTGAACCTGAATCTAGTAATGTTGACATATTTTTCACTGTTTTAATCTTGTACTTTAAAAGCACCACCCACAGCAAACTTCGCAGTAGATAGCATCTGATAAATACCTATAAAAAATATTATATA
>NW_019384997.1:410045-411305 GCF_000671375.1 Centruroides sculpturatus | reverse complement strand
ACGTAAAAATTCTCTAATTAGTCTGGAAATGAGGGACCTAATTCTTGCATTCTGTGAAAACGGGTAAGATTGGCTATAATGTAATTATCTTAATCTTCACTATCGTTACTTTTTCCCAGTGAAGCGGGTCCTTGCAGCTAGATTCTAGATTACTTAGAAAAACAGTCTTTTATATATATATAAAAAACTATATTACATACAAATAAAAACCCAGCGAAGCGGGTCCTTGCAGCTAGTAATAGTATAAAAACACTGATCCCTCCACATTTGTGAATAATTGGGATCAAGTAATTCTTCATGAATATTGAATTCTCAAACTTTGAGTTCCATTTTCAATGTTAAATTTGTAATTCATTCCAACATTGCTGTTTTAAAAAAATTTTCAGTAAAATGAATGGTTTCATTAAATAAATATACTATGCAATGGTTTATAGTGATGCAAAAGTCATTTTATTTAAGACAAAGGAAAAAAATAAACAAAACAGTAACATAAAATTGTGACAAACATCATACGAGTGAGTGCAGTGATCTTTTAGCATTGTGCCTGCTCAAACATCCAGTTCATGCAAGTGCCAACTCCCAGTTTATGGTAGTATGTAATCTCCCATTTCCCGAAAGGTAAAACCTTTCACAAAAGTTGAAATTTTGGAGCATAAATTTCCAATCAAGAATGATTGAATTTCTGAACACTCATGTCCATGAATATTGAGGGTGTACTATGGTACCGAAATTAATGGAAATTTGAATTTTATTCACTCTGGTACTAAACAGACACATTAAAATAACTAAAAAACTTATAATTTAATAAATTATAATTACTAAATCATATTAGTAACACATTTAGTGAATAATTGAAACAAGAAATATCAACAATTTAACAATTGTGAGGTTTGCCGATTGAGGAGAAAGTGTCACAACAATTGAGCGGTCAGCACTGTCGCGTGGGAGTGGAAAACTTACTGAGACTGGTCCTCCATTGCAAACTGTTTATTAAATAAAAAAATTTTGCTTACAACTAACTACAGTAGAACCTCGAAAACTCGGTTCTCGATAACCCGGCACTCCGGATAACTCGGCCACACCCTGGCAAGGCAAAAAAATCCTTAGTTAATTAATTTTCATTATAGACAGCTTTATAAAAGTATAAAAGCTCTCATAAAGTATTTATCTGAGGTCTGTCTTATCAGGTAAATTACTGTACACAGTGTATTCATTAATTTTCATTTTCATGTAGTAAAGGCTCTATGCCTTCATAAAGGA